>NC_052672.1:6892265-7012708 GCF_016802725.1 Solenopsis invicta | reverse complement strand
TGATAAGATAGGTCCAATCGCAAGGCGCCACGAATCCCCTTGCGTGGGATAGGAAGCTTTGCGTACCCCCTATAAAAAATTTGAACTTCACTTCTCTGTTGGGACCGTCGCCGTCAAGATGAGCCGCGAGAACAGCCCGCCTCGACGAGGTGCATTTGTGTTGGTAAGACAAAACATTTCGTAAAGCCAGTTTTGCCGATCGATTAAGCGCCGCGCAGTAGACACTGATAAGTAGACACCGGTGTCATTTTTATAAAAAATCTAAAGATTACTACATAAGAAATTGGACATCGTATCTAAAACTTAGGGCATTTGTCGACAAAATAAGCCACCCGTTTTTTAAAAATTTTTTGGATTTTAAAATTTATTGCGGTTGAAGGGTTTAAAGATATAATTTTTCGTACAAAATCTTAATCCACATCTTTGAGTACGTGCAAACGGAATAATGTTTGCAATTTATTATTATTCATTTAGGTATTTCAATTTTTTTCGGAAAGAAAGTAGAATGAATATAATGAAGTTGGCGTCGTTTCCTATAAGAAAAAGTATGCTTACACATGGTGATATCTTAATTTTAAATAATTATCGATAATCAATCCCATTCAAGAATTTGAAATCTCAGAAATTACTTCACAACTCAAAATAAAGTACTATATGTCTACTTTAACTGCTCAATTCGACTCAAAGTACCAAACAACAGTACTGCGCCAGTGTTTTTCAAGTCTTAGGTCCTATTTAGACAAATTTGCATAGATGCATAATTATATGCATAAAGAAATTAATTGGTTTATGTTCTTATGCATGTGCTAATGGACCAATCAATTTCTTTATATGTGTACAGTTAGTAGATAAAAGGTTGCAACACATTTTCTTCAATGGTTGTTGTAATGTAGATTGGCTCATCCAACGGCGAACGTAATTTGTTCTTGCCAATGGATCCAACCAATTACGTTCGCCGATCGATGAGCAAGTCTACATTACAAAAACCATCGAAAAAGAAGTGTTGCAACCTTTTGTTAAATTATATTAACCAATTGGTTAACATAATAAATGCAAATACGTTTTCTGAAATACTTAATAAAATAATGCATTATTTATTTATAGATGTATACATATAAAAGAAAATAAATAACAAAAATTTTCTAAATGCCGTTGCAATGTGTGCTAAGTTTATGTAGTAGAAGTACGTATAAACCTGTTATGCAAGAATGTCACACAATAATTTTATTGCGTAACGTTCTTGCTGAACAAGTTTGTAGATACTTCAACTACATAAACTTATTGTTAGCACACATTGCGGATGCATTTCAAAAATTTCCGCTCGAATAGTCTACAAAAGCAATAAGAAAAATAGACAAATAGACAAATTTCCTGCTTGTATATTTTCTACTTGGTTGACGTATCTAAACAAAATTTGCCCAATTTTTATAAACCCAATTAAAAAATTTTTTGCCTATAATAAATTTCAGAAACATTTCCGTTGCATATTATAGCAAAGTTTTAAAAACATTTCTATAGCAATATTTCACAAGACATTTTAATCCTTTCATTTCTAAACGGTAATATTGCATACGAGGTAACGATTAGAATTTAAAACCTTATGTGCACCATAAGATCCTTTCAATCACGAAATCAAATTTTATTCGTATCGACTACAATATTATAATCATAACACAGTCACGACATCATATCACATAAACAATCATCGATTTCTGAACATCGTTATAAGATTTCTCGTTTAGAATGATTATTTTATCCAAGGCTGTCTCGCGCACGTTTAAACAGATTCGATTCTTTACTATTTTCTCTTTTAAATCAAGCATAAAAAGTCGTTTATCAGGAAGGTCACGTTTAATAAATGTTTACAAACTGTTCAGACTAAATAAGTTTCGTAATGTATAAACAGATACTGTTACGTACGGTCCACACTTGTGATACGTCGTGCACAATATACATAATACACACATGCACACAAGCGAATGCATACATGCGCATTCGGACGGCATGGTAGATGGTCAAGTGCATGCACACAAAAAAAAAGAGAAAGTCTCGGACTTCGCGGTGTCAATGTTGCAATCGTGTAAAACAAATTATAAACGACTCATTAAAAAAATATCAGTGTCTCCTCCTGAGCTCGTTACAACCGTCCGTCTCGATGTCTCAATTATTTTGCGACGCTTGGGATTTGACGATCCACGTTGTCCAATAGAGGCAAAGATTTTGAAATGGAGACCAATCTAGACAGAACACGGAAAACCCGAGAATATAAATGAGATTAGCGGAAGCTTTCCTTCTCTCATTCCGTTCGAAACCACGGTAGTGTCCGAGACTTCTCAATATACCTCGCGACTCAGGGTGACTACACACCTAGGTTAGATCGAGTTACTGAGTACCAGTGTCGTTCAAGTGAAAATCATAAACATTTATAATCATAAAGTAACAATTCGAAAGTGATAAAATAAACTCTTAATGACGCCAAACCACAGTGGGGATCTTAATCCATCCTCATAACAGGTACTAATGTATTTATTAGAAGGCCTAAACGTAACTATTTAACGTTTAACAATTAAACGTTTATTCAGTGTAATATCTCTTCCACACAAAAAAAATTATTGTGATGTCTCTTTCCTTATATTAAAAAAAAAAAAAAAAAAAAAAAATCACAAGAATACGAACAAGATACTGATGTACAGCAGTTCTTCAACAGTATACCGGTAATATTTTCTTATTCATGTAGTTGTTTCCGAAAAAATTACAAAAATGGAACTTTAAATATGTAAAACAAATTAAATTAAATGCATGTAGACCAACCAGTATTGGCTCTTTATTTGTACTATTTCATATGTTTAATTTAATTCTCTGAGCCCAATACTATTAGGTCACTGAAAAAGATAAGAAAAAACGTTGTAAGCTCTCATAAAACGTTTTTATACGTTGAAAACTGCGTCAATTTTTGAAAGTTAGCTTTTTCATCTTAACACTTACTAACCAACGTAATATTTTAATCCTCACTAATCATCGTGAGCCTCGCCACTAGTAACTAGCGTTTTACGTTTTTATTAAAGGATACGTCGTATAATGCGATGGTATTCAACCGTAACTTTAATCAGTTTCAACTTTCTAATATACCAAAGTAAAATAGCATATTAAAATTAAAAAAATTAAAATTAATTGTATCTTATAAAATTTTTTTCTGTCAAATTCGGTATTAAAACTAGTTCTGCAGACAAACCATTAATTTTATTCTGTATTATTAACTATGCTTAATGATTTAAAATCGATCTACTGATTTCCATTGAGTTTTTCTGACTATGATACAATCCCTCCCTCGCGTGCTGTACTTTTGATGTTGTCATTGCTTATATTTTAAATATAGTTCTCTTTTAAAGATACAGGGTAAACATGAAAGAAGTATAGAATAGTATTTCTGGAAAACAATTGCAGTTTTAAAAAACGCAATATATGCATAGAATCATAAATAAACATAGAATAATAAACTTATTGCAAATTAGCGCATTTTTTATTTTTGAATATTAATTATTAATTCAAAATTTGTTCCCAAATAAAAAAATGGATTTAAAAATTGAAATTATATTGACTTAAGTGCTATTAAATAATTTTTAATTTTGTCTTAAAACTTTATCAATTTCTTTACTTTCTATTTACGGAAGGGATTAAATAAATATTCATTCAACTTCATGCAAAAAAAAATTAAATTTTAATTCACGAGATAAAAATTTTGCAGCATTCGAAAGGTTATAAATAACTTATAACTACATAATTACGTTCTTTTTTTAATTTTGCAAAATAGATGAGGAGGGGAGGGACAGATTTTCAGCATACCATCAGCTGATGTTATGCTGAGGCGTTGAAATAAAAAGTGCGTTTGAAGAGACCACTATTAGCGCTATTTGTGTTTTCTATCTTTATCATTCATTAGATGTTAACAAAAAAAGACTAATGCAAATAACACTAATAACATCTCTCCGAACACACCCCTAAGAGAGCTCTCAACTCGCTTTTCCACGCTAATCTATTCGATTGTGTCACATCGAGGAACATGTGTAAATAATGTCGACGAATGTCGCGGAATAATTTCATTAAAAGCAACGTATTCTCAGACTGGGCAATGTTATAAAATTACTAAGACAAGTCGTTGATTAATTACAGAGACACATACAAAGGAAATGAGTATTCGACTGAATACACAGATAACTCGCTGCAACGTAATATCACTTCAGGAAGACAAGAAAATTGGTGAATAAAGAGAGAACTGAGTGAGGATCGCAATTTTTCAAACAAGTAAGTTAATTATTTATTCTGTTACTTTCATTGCAATACGTTAAATAAATGTTTTTCTCAATTTTTTGTTGATAAACAAAATAAGTAATACATTTAGATAGAAAGATATACATAAAAATTTAATTTATAGAAACGTTCTAATTTATAAATATATAAGAATATAATATCTTTGCTTAGAAAATAAAAAGAAATATTGAAGATAAATATTGTTCTTGGTTTAAAATTTTAATAATCACTTATTACAAAATAATAATTTTATATCAAGTATTGTATAACCTAATTTAAAATGGTACAAACATAAATTTATGCTCGGAATGATTTCAATAAAAACATAATAATTCAAGTTATTATTAAACAGATAGCAACTATTTCTGCCCGGAGTAGTAAACGAAAGAAGAATCGAAACACACAGAAATAAAATTAAGTGCAGGAAGGCATCAATATTGTTGTGCATAAAACTTGCAAATCGATGTGAAATGACGGTTTAAAACTTAAGCAATTAAAGAAATTCGTTTAAATACGACTTAAAATAATAATTCAACAGGAAAGTCTGAAGAAGTTCTTTTTGAAGAAGAGTGAAAAACGCTGCATGTATTATTTGTAGACAAGTGAATTATGTTTTTATTAAAATGAAGTGTACGTAGAAAAAAACAGGTTTAAAGTACAAAGAGCAGCAGCTTTGAAATGTAACTTTAAATTAATCAAAATAATAATCTGGAAGTATCAATTAAGAACGTGACGTTGACTTCAAAAAGGCGATAATAGTACAGAGATATATACTTTGTATTAAATAAACGAATAATTACAGTTTTACACAACTATGTCTATGATAAGGTTTGCTTTGCTCGGCCTGCTATTATCTTTAATAAAAGAATCATCCGAGTGGCAACTGATGAAATGTTGCCCACCAGGACAGATTTTTGTAAACAGTTTCACCAACTGTGAATCAATACCGCTATTCGCGATAGAGGTTCACTATTGGAACATTACCAGAGAATTCCAAGGAATTCCTCAGTGCAACGAATCTGAGGATCTTGTGATAATGATACTCAAAAATTTTGAATCTATCGCTAACTTAGAGGTAAATTGAAATTAAATTGATCTTGTTTATCTTTAACTTTATGGTCGCAATGTCATGATTGACAAAATAGTAATCAAGTTTTATAAGAAGTATAAAGAGAATAATAAAGAAGTATGAAGAGAAACCTAGGAAATACAAGAAATGCTTTTTTGATTTGCTAATGTATGTATTTATATCATTTAAAAGAAAAATAACAATATCCACACTTGGCATACTATTCTAATCATATAAGTGAAGTAAAATGTTATTTAACAACAATTATTTAAACGATGTTATAAGCGAGTGACTCCTGTTTAACAACTTAACAAATTGTTTGTAGGTGCCCGCTTGCATTGAATATGCTTACAAGTCCGGGGCAAAAAAACCCATAATAATAATTCGTTACTGTCAATCAAACAAGGACCAACAAGTGAAAGCAATTAATACATCCTTTCTGCAGCTCTTACACACCAGAAAATGTTGCTTTGGCGATACAATATTCGACAGCGGCACAAAGACATGTGTGACCCGATTAAATGAATCACAGAGTCTAGGAGCATTTTTGTTAAATAAATTGACTGACGCAGAAAGTACAGTGATACTCACCCAAGGTCCACCTAAGTGTAAAGGACCGATCGTTAACTATGAAATTAACGAAAACGATATCTTTCTACGGAACAATACATATATGGTAAGCAAGAAAGTAGAACTTCTAATTGTAAGATAATTTTCGTAGCAATTGCGTATTAATTATTATTTTTAGTATTCTGAAAATTTAATTTTTTTACAAATTAAATAAACCAAACCTTCTACGGTCATAGCTAGATCTTGCTATTTTTGCTTATCTGAATTTATAAACACATTCAAACTTAGCGAAACTGTGCGCTAATTACTCTTCAGCCCTAATAAAGTCCTAAGCTAAATAAGAAAGAGTAATATCACGTAATTTATTAAATTAAATTTAATATAATAATAATTGATGCGTACTTGGATCTATCTATATATTAAATCTATTTGCCCCCGAAAAAACTGTATAAAAGTTTAATATCAGCGCACAGTTTTGCTAAGTTTGAATATGTATATAAATTCACATAAACAAAAATAGCACGAAGATCAAGATACGACCGTAGATAAGAAGGCTTAGTTTATTTAATTTGTATTGTACATTATAGGTCGAATTATTCGTTTATTTTTTTAGTTTTATTAACAATGAGTAATTGAAGAAAACAAAATTTAAGTTTTACGCAAAATTTTATTGTATAGTATTGATTTTAATGTTTTGTTTTTTCACTTTTATGTATGAACAGAATGTATATTGACACAAATATGATTTCCGAATTACACAATAGCCTCTATTAATATTTTGACACAAATATTTTTAGCGATATTGTTTCATTTTTACTATATATCCAAAAAATTATCTTACCAAAGACACAAAAATAAATACTTGTAATTGACTAAAGTATTAAAACTTGTTGCTTGTACATAAGTATTTCGTAACCACATTGAATTTCAAATCACCATAAGTATTTTATTAACATATAAATTATTAATTTTAGCCAGTATTTATAACTAAAATTGCTTATATTATAGACATATTAATGTTCTATCTTACAATGTTTAGTGGCATATCCATTTGCTTTGATCACTGCCGTACAACAAAGTGGCATTCATTTGACGAACTTTAATATGCGAGTAAAGGGAATTTTTGTCCATTTTTTTTATAAAATCTTGAAAAAAAAGCTTCGTATTTGAATATTTGCTTTTCTTAACGTACGTATTTAAGGGGAGAAGATCATGTAATCAAAAGCTAATTACATGTTTAGTGGTACCAATGTATATTATGTACATTTTTCACTCTTCCTGAGATAGGAGTTCTTAAAAGATGCTAACATTAGTAATAAAGATTGGATTCTGAATTCATTAATTTTGTGATATTATTCATTCTAAGCCAACCTAAGATATGTGTTTGAAAGTAACGACATTGTTCAAAAGACTCAGATATATTCTTCAAAATCGAAAAATATATTTTCAACCACAATTCCTGCTGAGACTAGTTAAAACCGTACACAAGCCTATCTTGTCTTTAATGTGTTATATACAAAACATGATTTAGTTTCAATTGTAAATTAAATGTATATATTGCCAGTTAGAAAACAGCATCATATTATCTCGCGTGAATAGTACAGTGTAATCTTACAAATGTTTGTGGCATCTTTCGAATAGCAGAAATTTTGATGATGATGGTTTTAAAAATGCCAATTGTTACTTAAAGTTGTCACGTAATAAAGGTATCAATTTAGCAACAAATGCGAACTTAGTTGTCATAATCATAATTCTGAAAGCAGTAAATGTTATGATTGCATGCAATATACCAGTAGTAAAATAGACATATTGCTATGTAGGATAATTTATAAAAGCTTTTATATCTTCTGAAATAGAAACCTTCTGGATATGTCGATAAGA
This sequence comes from Solenopsis invicta, assembly GCF_016802725.1. Classification (NCBI taxonomy): domain Eukaryota; kingdom Metazoa; phylum Arthropoda; class Insecta; order Hymenoptera; family Formicidae; genus Solenopsis; species Solenopsis invicta. Next base: position 7,004,880 of record NC_052672.1, on the reverse strand, counting down.
ATTAAAACAACATTATGTAAATGATTCAAATAACTTAACAGGTGATGATACCAGTGTTGAAAAATAATGTCAAAGAGGAACCAGTTACTGAAGATAACGCTTGTCTCGAGATGACGCCGGATTTTGCAGTTAAACGAAACTTGGTAGTCCGTATCTGTAGGGATCCGCAATTCTGCGACACAAACGCTTGTATCAGAAAGTGCTGTCCCGAAGATAGATATTTTTATGAAGACGGTTGCATTAGCTACCTCCGTTTTACCAATGAAGTGGGAGAATTTTACAATGCTTTTGTGAACGCCGTAGATCAAACGAATTCGTTCACTTTCGACACGAACAAAAGTATTACTAATCAGAGTTACCAAACTGAATGATTTCCTCAAATTTTTTATTACATTACGGGAGAATTTCTGGGAAAATGCAAATAGTACAGATACTTACATTTTCTTCTTACAAAAATTATTTTGTGTTCTGTCTAATAGTTTCTCTTGATAATAACAAAATGTAAATTTAGAGTAAAATCCCCAAATATTGTAACCCTAATGGTATTTAAACACTTCTATTACTTTCTAATAAAAATTTATATTTTTATCTTTATTACATTGTTTATCTGTGATTACTAATTGATAATAGTTGACAATTGTCAACGTTAATTCTATCCACAGAGAGAAACGGAATTAATTTACTTCTATTTATTTTTTAGGCCACGGGATTTTGATTCAGAAGCCACAGTGTGACTTAGTGTACCCTTACGATTTAAATGATTGGGAGAAAGATGTGTTACTGACGTCAAATGGACATGTTTTTATCAATAATTATGATACAAACGACATGCATTGCTTCGAATTCTATCATAGCTATGCCGACTACAACTCTTCTCGTTTTAAATTGTTCGTCTGTCCCAAATACCTGATTGCTGAGACTCATAAAAAGTATATTATTTCTATTACAGTCTCCAACTATATTATAATCTTCAATTATAAAATGTATTATGTGATAACTATATATATATATATATATATATATATATTGTTCGTATACATTTCCAGCTACTATTCTATTACTGTTTTCACTCATTTTTATATTTGTAAACATGCATGACCGAATAGAGAGATTGTACTAATATGAGATTTGCCAATACCTTGTTATATCTTAAATTTGTTCCGGAAAAGTGAATTTGTATTGATTTCCTAGTAATTAATTAAAATTCAATGCATTAAATTAGCATTTTATTAACGATGCTAGTGTATTACTATGCGTTCAGACTCTTATCTCTGCTATTGCAAAGTTTTTTGGGTTTGATTGAATTCGACACATTATTAGTTTGTTTTAATTGTACGATATCAAATAATCAAAACCTGTAGTAACATGTCGAGCAGCACATAATTAAAAAGTATTCACGTATTAAAAAACTGCAAATATTTTAGTTATATATATACGCGGAATAAGAAGAAGCATTATTAATGTATGGGAAATTGATGAAAATAATGTCAGATCAATTTTCGAGCATTAGATAAATATGTCAGATTTGTATATCCTACAAATTATGAAACTTAAAATTCATTTTTTGTTTAGCGCTGACTGGTGGTTCGCCATATTGGTCGTCAAATGTATATTTCTGTTGATGACGTTGCTAGTGTACGGGTACTTACCGAATCTGCAAAATATTCATGGAAAAACGGTTATATGTTATGTGAGCAGTATCTTGCTGACTACCATCTGCGCATTCATCACCAATTGGTACCGCAATGTTGGACATACGCCACAAAAAACATCGTGCAAAGTTTTAGGTTTGTATACAAACATCTTAGGAAATATTCGTATACGAATAACGTTAAAAAAACGTAAAAAATATTTTTCTAGCTTACATCGGGTTTTTCTCTTTTCATGCGGTATTTTTCTGGCTTAACGTCTTGTGCTTCGACATATGGCGAACATTCGGGTAAGTCATACACTACAAAACGCGTAATATCAGTACAAAATTACCTATTCAAAAAAAAATTTAAAAAAGGCGCCTAGTGTGTGGGTGTATCCCATAAATCTTTATTCTATTTACGAAATCCAAGTGATGCCATCTTTGTATCTTCATTCAAAAAATTTCCTGTCCTGATCCATGTGGTACTCTCTTTAATTACTATACAAAACCTAAGTGATTCTATTTCTTTATTCTCATTGAAAAATCTTCCTATTCCTAACCCAAGTGGTATTTACTTAAAAATAAATATCTTAAATTTATTCCAACATAAATGTATTTTTTCCAAAAAATGTATGAAATCTTTCCTGATCTTCCTCGTTTGCAATTTCATCTTTATAATAGTGTCACTTTTATAGAAATTGACCACATATTTGTATCGCACGCAAACGCTCGCAACATTTCATCAAGTTTCGATCGAAACATGTCTTATTCTTATACACGTAATCCGATAAAAAGATGACTATATAAAGACACATATGCATTTTGAATCAGTATCAATGATGGAGATTTCAGACTTCAATCTAAACTGTCGACAAATTGATGGTAAATTGTTGTATCATAAAGGCATCAACTTGTCAAGAAATGCGAATTCGATTGCTACCAATCTAATAATAACGCATGCTGTGATTTAAAGCAACATTTCAACATTTACATAGACACAATCCTGACTCAATAGGATCTAATGAGTTAATGTTAATTTACCTTCTCCACAGATCTGTGCGTGAGAATATGAATATAAAGGACCGCAAAAATACGAAACGGTTGCTGTTGTACTGTTTACATGGGTGGGGCATCCCTTTACTGTTGTCAATCCTCATTATCGTTGCCGATAACACGGATTTCCTGCCAGAATATCTGGCACCCGAAATTGGCAATATCGGATGTGCGTTAGCATGTGAGTATTAATCGATAATAATTTTCTGAAAGATGATATAACGTAAGTCATATAATACTAATAACAGAGTTCTTGGAAATATTACCGACTTCTTGTAACGAAAGCTGACTTGTCTGCGCAGTGTTGAATATTTCTTCGATACAATAATTTACGCAGCAAATAGATAGATATAGTAATTAGATAGAGTTGAGAATTAATACCAGGTGAATTACAGTCAGAAAATTTATGTAGTATTCAAACTTTATCATATCGCGAGAAGACAAACGTAAAATTTTCTGTCTATCATCGTACCACAATCCAATAATTAAAAACCATCTCGAGTAACTGTATTGCCTGTCCTATATCATTGCTCCTCAATATAAAATATAATTATAAATGTATTTAACTATAAGAGACATTAATTAATATGTTTTATATTCAGCAAATAATTTTAAATAAAAACGTGATAATTACATTTATTATATTTAACAATATATCCTAGAATATTTTGGAAAATTATTTTTAATAGAAGTTGAAAATATTAAACGTTATAGTTTTCAACTATAAATATTTCAAATATTTGTTCAATTTCTGTAATTAAATTTTTTAGACGACATATAAAATTAAATATAGAAAACAAGGGTATAATATGGATACAGTGTACGTTACGGCATCTGTAATAATATCTCTAAAGTTTTTAGACGCAGGAAAAAGGTAATCTAAGAATATTCTAAACGATGGATAATTAAATTGAATTGGGTCATCCTCAGTGCTATTTAAATTTATAGAATTTTCGTTAAAATGCATACATAATTCTTTGTGTTTCTATTTTAATCTCAATTTTAGTTTTTTTATAATTTTAATGTCAATCTTATTATATTGTTGTAACGTTTGACGATAAATTTTAACACAGTTTTTTTATTTATTTATTTTTTTTTAATATCCTGGATAATATTTCAAAAAATAATAATTGAACTTTAAATAATATTTATTTTAATTTGCTAGGTAAAATTTTAAACGATAATTACAAATAATAATTTCAAGACATAGATCTAGTTAAGAATGAACAGTTTTATCTTATTTTAATCTATTGAAGTACTGCGGTTTATAATGTTCGTTCATTCTGTTACTAACCAAAGACATCGCCATCATGCAATAAACCAGAACAGTTAAATATAAATTAATTAACCACGGATTTATATAAACATTTTTATACAAATCTAAATAAGAACGCCTTCGCGGTCATAGCTGGATCTTGATGCTTTCGTATTTAATCGTGTGATTATATACTTTCTCAGATTCAACACAAACATGCGCCGTTACTTTTGATCGTAATGCAGCTGTAATCGAACAAGAGTCAATAATAATATCACAGTTATAGGGGTGCGCGGGTACCCGAGATTTCGGGTTCGGGTCGGGTCGGAAATTTTTTTCGAGATCGTGTCCGAAAGTTACGGCTCGATTTCGGATAGCTCAAGTTTCGGGTACCCGTACACCCCAACACATTTATTATTCAATTAAAATTAATTTAATAATACACGTTGCTCACTAGCATCAAATATTAACCCTCTCCTCCCTACGTACGGGTATCTTAGCCAACTCGACTACTGAGGCAGAGATGATATTATGTATCATCAACATATTTAATTAATTTGACTGAGCGATTGAAAAAAACAAGTCATATAGAAACCATTTCTCGCGATAAGAATTTTCAACAAAGAACGACAACAAAATTTAAACTTATGTGAACATGGTACCCTTTATAATTATGAATTTTTTTGTAAGGTTTAATTTAGATTTAACAGAGAAAGAAAATGTTGATGAAAAATCACATTTCTTGCAATATCTCGAAATTGTGTAGCTCTTTTGAAATGAAACTTGGCACAAAATTTTCTTTTATCTGAGTAGATATTTTTCTCCGTATAACGATTCATTGGGCACGGGACTCAAAATTCCCATCTTTGTCCTGCTACACCCCCTTCTCCAGAAGAACAATATTTTTGTTTTCATGTTACAATTTTCTATGTATAGCGTAATAATTTTAAAATAGAATAATTAAATTTTATTATGATTTTAATTAAAAGATAGAGACAATTGGAATAACTACAGCGATTTAATTTTCGCTTATGGGCCGGAGACGATTGTGACAATATCCAACGTGGTGTTTTTCATTCTCACAGCAAAATATTACAATACAGTAAAAGCGGATATAAAAAATATAAATACCGATCCCGGAAGCAAACAATTTGATTCCATTAAGAACAGGTGAGTGCTTCTGAGTCTTAAAACATCGATCTTCTTTTCATTTTTGGAAGTAAATGTAAACTAAAAAACAAAGTTTAAAATATTTGTAGTTAAAGTAAATTTTAAACGCATATTTTAGGACCTATTATGTTAATTTTATTATTTTCATCATATTTATAGTTCTGCAACCTACGCAAAAATGCAAGAATTGTTTCTACTTAAAACTAAAACACAAGAAAAATGACAATAAAATAGTGTATGTTCCAAAAATTAGTTTGTACTATTGATTTTTATTATTATATAAATAATCAGTTAGATAACTATACTGTGTAAAAATAACAATTACTTAGTCCTAGCTACATACTAAATATCATTTCGCACTTAATAAAATGATTTCTTTGGTTTTATTAATTGCGAAATAATATTTACTAGGTAAGCAGATATAAGTAATGGTTACTTTTCAAAGCATAATTAGCTAACTGATTATTCATCATAGCAAACGTAAACTAAACTTCTAATTTCTAAACTTCAGTTTTTTTATCAAGAGTTCTTCATTCAGAGAAAGTTAATCACGATAGTTATTTATGTATGCCAATAAACATTAACTTTCAATGTTATAATTTTGCACTCAATTATAAAACTATAACAAAACGATACAATATTTTATATCACATATACTTGTTGAGAGTGAAATAATTTTATATTCTTGTTCTCGTTACTTAAATGTGGTGATACATCATATTAGGATCGTATTAAGTCACATTAAGATATTATTTATATATTAGTATATATTAGCTAAAAATTGACGCTCATTTTACATCATGGGTTATTGCAAGAAATATTATCAAGTGCCTTGGTAATCAAACTGAATAATGCTCATTTCCATTAATATAGATCAACTCTGATTTTAGTTTAATTTACTCTTTACCTTTTTCCAATCCTTAAAACTCAAGAAAAATAAAGAGTTTAATTTAAACTGAGATTAGAGTTAATCTGTGTTGATGGAAATAGGATTAAGACATTCGATGGACGGGATGCTGAAGAATTCAAGTACAAATTTTGGTCGAGGTAATATTTTTCGCAATAAATTTCTATGTTTTTTGGAATGAGAGAGAAGGGATAGTAAAAATGTTTGTAAGTATTAAAATTATTAAATTAATTAATGATTTAATTTTAAAGATATTCCATTTTGGGTTCTGCCTAATAAGATGTTTTTAATCTGGCGAGTATACGATGTGTTTTAAAAATCTTGCAAATGTTTGTAAATTAATCTAAAAAATTATTGACCATGAAGATCTGCTTTTAGCTGGTATAACTGTTATCGTCATTTATGTTGATACATTAATATTGTTAAATGTAAAATTATAACATTAACATACATAAAATAAATTAAGGCCTAAGATGAGCAAGTTATATAATACTTAAATTATTTTCACTTTTACATCATTTTTTAAGAATTGCAGGAATAACGATGAATATAATTGACCATATCTTTAAAAGAGATTCAGGAATCTTCTATTTTAAATTATAATTTCGAGTAAATTTACAATAACTTCACGATTCGATAAATAATTACAGCATTTTAATGAAAATCATATTACTATGACAAATGTCTACATCAAAAAGAGATGAACATGGCATCGTGACAAATTTAATAGGAAAACATTAATAATTAATTAACAAAGGGTATATCGTAATAAGGAGAGTGTTTTGAGAATATTCTTTATAATTATGAATTTTTTTTGTTAAGGTTGATTTAAGTTTAGCGGAGAAAAAAGGTATTAAAAAAAAATAACATTTCTTGCGATATCTCGAAATTGTGGGGGTCTTTTGAATCGAAACTTGCCGAACAATTTTCTCCTATCTGTGTGAATATTTTGCTCTATATAACGATTGATTACGCGGGACACAAAATCACTCTTTTTATTACACTATACTTTTTCTAAGCACGATAACACATCGGTTAAGTTATTCCCATAATTGTATTGTAATAATAATAGGATAAGGTTGCTAAAATTGCACCACTTAAAGGCTTATAACTCAGAAATTTACAGGAATATGTTTAATTTTCTTACGTCATAATAAAGTACAGCAGTTCTCTTTTCATACTTATTTTTTGTAGAATTTTATGTATTGTCATAAATTCTTAAATGACAATTTTTAAGAAGCCTTTAAATAGTGCTATTTAGGCAATCTCTTAAATCGCGCCACACGTTAATATTACTCTTCATGGGTTAAAGCGACACTTTTTCTACTAGATTCATTATTCTCGAACAAAAATACGTTAAATAAGCATAATTTTATTAATATTGGAGATAAATATCGTAAAGATAAATGTAATTTCCATACATGTCATCATTTCGATAACTTTTCATTTATATTGCAACAACTTTGCTACATTACGGCAATATTGTTACAATGTACGTTCTGCATGATTATTATATTTAAGTTTATATGTATAACCACGATCAAAGCAATAGTATGATTTAGAAAACTGACGGAAAGTAATGCGGCGTATACAAGGTTCATATTCGCTGCCTTAATTTCCATTGTATTGACAATTTCACGGTCTTGAGTCTTATATTAGGAAATTAAGACATGGTGCGATTTAGGAAACTAAAGTATTTTGTAAAACTTTATTTATTTGATTTACAAATAAGAACATAAAGTTATTTGAACTTTGTTAATCTAATTTTAATAATATTGTGATTATTGCAAATTATAAAAATTCAGATTATTTATTTTACCTCTTTTGCATTTAAGCTATGAAATGTGTTGAAAAATAGCAGCGAATTTACGATTTTACTATTCATATTAACATCAAAATTTCTATTATTCTTAACATATTGAGATGAATGAAAGATAATGATAATGTCATGTAGTTCCCAAATGCTCCCACAAAAAGTGTACAGGTACTATGATTGAATTTGTAGGTACAATTTAGTAGAAGCCGGTGCGGTATCGGCCACCTTACTCTATACTGTACAGCTTCAGCCTATAGCTTCAGGAAATGAACAAGGCATTAGTACAATAAAATAACGGATTAAAAATCTACTGTAACGACATGAAGTGATATGATAAATTAGCTGCGATTGATAAAGATTCGGTGAATCGAAAACTGTTCAGTTCTTGTAACGTAAATAAAAATAAGAATAAAAGTGATATTTAATTTATAAATTGCTCGTCTTAGGCTCTGATTTTCTTTACTATGACATTGCATAAACAAGAATAAATATTATTGATATTATATTTATTGTAATATTAATATTTTGTTACTGTCAATCGATGTTTACTCCGTACATACAAATAAATAACTATTGCTACTAATTTCCAATAAATGACGAACCCTTTATACACAATTATTTTGGTATTATAGCAAATGTCTAAGGAATCTTAAATACATTGTAATAATAGAACAATTTTTATCTAATTTTATAACTGTTTTATCTGTATTTATGAGTGATATCTTTACGTATCGTTTTGTTAATATTTCCAATTTTATTTTATAGACGGATTGTGTTCATATTATTTTTTAATCAATTGTATTTATATTGTTTTTCAACAGATTTATCATGTTCGCCAAACTGTTCATCGTTATGGGAATGCAATGGATATTCGAGACAGTGAACTACTTCCTCGGCAAATATTTAGGTTCTAATAATAACGTAAAGGTGTTTCTTTACCTCATTTTAGTCTTAGATTCTCTTGAAGGTTTATTGATTTTCATTATTTTTGTTATGAAGAAAAACGTGTATCAAGCTATTCGCAAACGATTGCAAGATATACAAAAAAATTAATCTGCAACGTAATGTCACTGTTTACTTATATAGTCAGGAAAAACGCGATCAACTACGCTATATTTTTGTTTCATTTACGCGACTTATGTTTTAAAAAGAGTCGATAACTAAGCCATATTGAGAATTTAAGAGATCGGAAAGAGGGTAACGATATAAAAGAGAGAGTAACAATTTAAATAGGAAAACAGATGGACCATTCCAGGGATTTGGTTAATCCGGAAAAGATGATCCTAACTAGCAATACAATGAATTGAATAAGGAAAGGAAACAAACAGAAAGATTGCAACAAAAGTTCGAAAAGATCATTGCCTGAAAGCGACATCCTGCTCTAGTAAAATTTGGTTTATACCAAAATGAGTGGACAAAAGATGACGTTGAAGAAATCACCAATACGTCGAAAGTAAAGCAATCTGTCGGTTTGTCTTCTGTTCCTAAATTTGCTGATGAAATGAGCGTACACTTTTAAAGTAAAATGAAAAAAAGAGAGTACTACGGCTGCTGTAAACATTATGTTTACCGCCATTATCCCCGTTATTAAATAACGAAGTCAAATAATTTTTTATGGAATTATACAATTAATAGCCCGCTGTTTTTAATAGCGCTAACGTGCCAATACACAATAACAATAGTTCTAAAGTACTTTTACTTTTCAGAACTTTTAAACTTTTCCAACATATATATGCACTTCATTCCTCATACGTCGTCATTGTTTTTATACTTGACCGTATTATCACTCGAATAAATGTACATTCGAGTGCTTCTTTGTCATTTAACTTTATGTTCAGCTATACACACTTTGAATTACGCGGAGTAACACAATACCATGGAATTTTGTTAATAGTTTTTTAAACAATATTTTCGTATCGAAATATTTCTTCGATAAATCGACTGTTATTTTAAAGCGCATTGTTCAGAAACACTAAAAGTAGAAACACTCTTTTAATATTCTATAAGGTTTAAAAGTTAGCAAGGTTAGAAAGGATGTTCCAATCCAGTCTAATGCAGGAATACAAAACACAGCTATTCGCCACCGAAATTTGACGAGCTCAAGTGATTCTCCAAAGATTTGTCTAGATGCGAAAATGTAAATCAGGACATCTTAGTCGACTCGTCACTAAGAAACGTGGAAGTAAATGCCATGCACAAGCAGTGGGCTTTGCACAAGGGCATCGATGTTCCGTAAATTGCACCCTCTGCACAAGGACATGATCAATTCACAATCAATCTCTCTCTTATCGTTTCAGAAGAGTACATTTTAAATTGCCATTTTTTCATACAATTTTTGATTTACCAAATAAAATGTATCAAACACGTCAACCAGAGTATGATTCTCTTAATGTATCGTCGGACATGGAAAATTTATTATATTATCAATAATAAGAATGTACGATAGTTTTTGTAAAGATATTGTAAACAAGTCATAAATATATGTCTGTGTAAAATCTGTATTCCTCGTCAAATTAATCGATGCTTTTCCCATTTATTGTCACATTTAATTTCGCATTCACCTTTCCCTCAGAAGTGTAATATCACTATTTTAAGCGAAATTATGAAGACTAGTTATTATTTATAGAATTTAGATTTGTTTAGTAAATTGTCGTTATATGCTAATATGCCAATAACTAATATTCGTGCTAACGGAAAATTTTTACGCATAAGGACGAATTCAATGCGAAATAATGCGCAAATGCGAAAAAATACGCAATATTACGACAGTTGAATTATGTAGAATTTCGTAAAGTACGTAAAAATATTTACTAAGTGGTAAGTCTTGTTTTGTTTTATTACGAATTATTACGGAACGGGCATAGTTCTTCTTACAGATACGGTAAAAATTCGCCGACGTATGCCTCATTACGAATTATTAAAGGATATAGAATTTTTTGGATTTTCAAAGAAGGAATACCGATCTAATTGTAAGGCTTATCATGATTTTCTACGTGGTTCTCTTAATTATCCCAAAACTTTAAAGCTAGGTTTATTCTACGTCTCATTACAGATTGTTTCGAATTAGATGTAGATTTTTTATTTCTATACGACTGTAAATGTTACAATATTCTTTAATATTAAACCCTTAAAATATTATAAATAATAGTTATATGTTCTTTCTTGGCAACATTATATAAAAATTATTTGAATATTATATAACAAGTAAGTAACACAATGTATTTTAATATTTTTAATTATCGGGAATGTTATAACTTATTTTGATAATTAATAAAGTTTATAAATATCTTATGCACAATAATTTGCATTAATTTTTAAACTAAAAATAATACTTGTACAACAGTTTCATAATATTTCGCGGATATTAAAATAAATGTATCATGAATATTATTAAAGTAGATATATAGCATTAATACAATATTGCTATAATATTACAAATTATAAAAAATGTTAAACAATATACTCGAAATATTATTTTAATATGTATTATTTTAACTTTCAATAATATTTATATAATGTTTGAGAAATATTATAGAGTCTACTATAATATTTCTCTATAGAGGGCTTGAAATACTAGTAAATAAATATTAAAAGATTACCTCTTCTTTCTTTATATGTATATACCTATAGTTAATTATAAAAGGAATTACGGGATATCAAGGTTTCATTTATATAACAGAAATACATTTCTATTTCAAAATATTAATACCAATGATTTATGAATTTTATGATACATTCTTTTTTATTTGTTATACGTGCAGAATATATTATAACGATGTCATATAATTTCTTAAAGTAAAGCATTTTCCATAAATAATTATCGGTAATAAACTTGCAAACGCTCATCGAGATAAACGTCAAATAAAAATTTTGTAATTATTATAAATAAATTCTTAATAATTATAATGATTTCTAACTTACAAAATAAAAGTCCATTTTCTGACAGTATTATAATTATAGAATTTGTACGTAAATTGTTTCCTTCTTACGGTTCTTGTGGGGAGGTTCTAAGGTTGCTGCACGTTACAGAAAACTGATAATATGGATCGAAGTAAAGGTATGTCGGTACTCTGCACTTATCATAATATGAGAAATCCTGCTTGGAGCTGTGAAGAAGGATTTTCGAAATGAGTTGCGGCTCTAGCCGCGAACTTGAGGGAGAGTTCGCTAGCTTGGCCAACGTCGGTACATCCAGGAAATTTGCGGACTGCCCAAAGGCAACGATATACATATTATACTTCAAGCTGTGCATCGAAGAACGAAAGCGCGAACGCGCGAGCCGCAAGGACCGCGTGATAAGATAGGCCCAATCGCAAGGCATCACAAATCCCCTTGAGTGGGATAGGAAGCCTTCCAAACCTCCTTTAAAAAATTTTAACTTCACTTCTCTGTTGAGACCGTCGACGTCCAGACGAACCGTGAGAACATCCCGCCTCGACGAGGAGCGTTCGTGTTGGTAAGACAAAACAACATTTTGTAAAGCCGGTTTGGCCGATCGATTAGGTGACGCGCAATAGACACCGGTGTCGTCTTTATGAGAAATCTAGAGATTATTAAATAAGAAATTAGACATTGTGTCTAAAAAAAACTTAGGGCATTACATGCCAAAATAAACCACTCATTTTTGACAAATTTTTCAGATTTTAAAACTTATTGAAGTATGGGTTAAAAGATATAATTTTTTATGCAAAATCTTAATCCAACTCTTTGAGTACATGCAAAGGGAATAATGTTTGCAATTTATTATTATCTATTTATCTCAATTTTTTTCGGAGAGAAAGAGGAATTAATATAATAAAATTAGCGTCGTTTCCTATAGGAAAAGGTTCACTGTTTCACATGGTGATATCTTAATTTTAGGTAATTATTTATTATCAATCCTATTCAAGAATTTGAAATCTTTGAAATTATATCATAACTAGATACCGATTTTTATACTAAATCCTTCAAAATAAAGTACATGTTTGCTTTAACTGTTCGATTCAATTCGTAGTACTAAATACCTGTGCTGCGCCGGTGTTTTTCAAGTGTTAAGGCCTATCCAGACAAATTTGCATAACTACATAATTATATGTATAAGGAATTTAACTGGTTTATGCTCTTATTCATGTGCTAATGAACCAATCAATTTCTTTATGTATGTAAATGGTTATGCAACTATGCAAGTTTCTAAAAATAGGTCCTTTATACTATGTAAACAATTTCGCATCACAAAGATTTTAAAGCTTTTGAAATTGCTAAAATACAGACATCATTCAAACCAGGGTTCATTGTCAGTAAAAAAAATGCACATTTTGCCGAATTTCAACTAAAACTGTTCTCCTTACCTCACCAACATGCACGTAATCCAAATATCAATCGACATTTGGAATGCGCTGGAAATAGTGAGGTAAGTAGAAAGCTTTCAATCGAAAATTAGCCAAAATGTGCATTTTTGCGAAGCCCAGATCTAAACCTTATTCACAGGATTACTAATCGTAATTTAAACATTTTTTCAAGTACTTTAAATTTAAAGCATTTCAATAATGTCTTCTATATTTAATATTTGCAATTTGATTAACATAATAAATGCAAATATGTTTTCTGAAATACTTAATAAAATAATGCATTATTTATTTATACACACATATATATATATATATATATATATATATATAAAATAAATAGCAAAAATTTTCTAAATGCATTCGCGATGTGTACTAAGTTTATGAAATAAAAGTATGTATGAACCTGTTATACAAGAATGTCACACAATTTTATTGCGTAACATTCTTGCAAGTTTGTAGATACTTCTACTACATAAACTTATTGTTAGTACACGTTAAAGATGCATTTAAAAAATTTTCCCTCGGATAGTCAACAAAAGCCATAAGACAAAGTTTTTGCTTGTATATTTTCTACTTGATTGACGTACCTAAGCAAAATTTGCCCAATCTTAAAAAACCCAATTAAAAAATTTAGTGGCTGTGATAGATTTCAGAAACATTTCCGTTGCAACATATTATATCGCAGTTTTAAAAACATTTCTATAGCAATCTTTCACAAGATATTTTAGTCCTTTCATTTCTAAATGATACTATTGCATATGAAGTAACGATTAGCACTTAAAACTTTGTGTGCACCATGAGATCCTTTACATCACGAAATCAGATTTTATTCGCATCGACTATAGTATTATAATCAAACAGTCACGACATCATATCACATAAACAATCACCGATTTCTGAACATCGTTATAAGATTTCTCGTTTAGAATGATTATTTTATCCAAGGCTGTCTCCCGCACATTTAATAAGATTCGATTCTTTACTACTTTCTATTTTAAAATCAAGCATAAAAAGTCGTTTATCAAGGTAATGTTAAATGAATGTTTACAAGCTGTCCAGACTAAACACGTTTCGTAATGTATAAATAGATACTGTTACGTACGATCTACACTTGCGATACGTCGTGCACAATATACATAATACACACATACACAAGCGGATGCAACACGCGCATTCGGACGGCATGGTAGATGGTCAAGCGCATACACACAAGAAAAAAGAGAAAGTCTCGGACATCGCGGTGTCAATGTCGCAATCGTCAAAAACAAATTATAAATGACTCATTAAAAGAATATCGATGTCTCCTCCTGAGCTCGTTGCAACTGTCTCGATCTCTCGGCAATCATTTTGCGGCGTTTGGGATTTCGCGATTCACGTTGTTCAATAGAAGCAAAAATTTTGGAATTGAGATTAATCTAGACAGAGCTCGAAAAACCAGTGAATATAAATGAGGTTGGCGGAAGATTTCCTTCTCTCATTCCGTCAAAAACTACGACAGTGTCCGAGACTTCTCAATATACACGAGACTCAGGGTGATTACACCCCTTTTTTAATTCCGCAAAATAGAAGAGTAGGGGAGGGACAGATTTTCAGGATAATATCAACTGATGTTATGTTGAGGCGTTGAAATAAAGAGTGCGTTTGAAGAGATCATTACTAGCGTTATTTGTGTCTTCTACCTTTATCATTCATTAGATGTTCACAAGAAAAGACTATTGCAAATAACGCTAATAACATCTCTCCAAACACACTCCTAAGAGAGCTCTCAATTCGCTTTTCCGCGCTAATCTATTCGGTTGTGACACATCGAGAAACATGTGTAAATAATGCGGACGAATGTCAAAGAATAATTTCATTAAGAGCAACGTATCCTCAGACTGGGGGAGGCAATGTTATAAAATTAATGGGACGAGTTGTTGATTTATTACAGAGACACATACAAAGGAAACGAGTATTCGACTGAATAGATAACTCGCTGCAACGTAACATCACTTCAAAAAGACAAGAAAATTGATAAATAAAGAGAGAACTGAGTGAGGATCGCAATTTTTCAAACAAGTAAGTTAATTATTTATTCTGTTACTTTCATTGCAATGCGTTAAATAAATGTTTATCCCAATTTTTTGTTGATAAACAAAATAAATAATACATTTAGATAGAAAGATATATATAAAAATTTAATTTATAGATACGTTCTAATTTATAAATATATAAGAATATAATATCTTTGCTTAGAAAAGAAAAAGAAATATTGAAGATAAATATTGATTTTGGTTTAAAATTTTAATAATCACCTATTACAAAATAATAATTTTATATCAAGTATTGTATAACCTAATTTAAAATGGTACAAACTTAAATTTATGCTCAGAATGATTTCAATAAAAACATAATAATTCAAGTTATTATTAAACAGATAGCAACTATTTCTGCCCGGAGTAGTAAACGAAAGAAGAATCGAAACGCACAGAAATAAAATTAAGTGCAGGAAAGCAATATTGTTGTGCATAAAACTTACAAATCGATGTGAAATGACGGTTTAAAACTAAGCAATTAAAGAAATTGGTTTAAATACGACTTAAAATAATAATTCAGCAGGAAAGTATGAAGAAGTTCTTTTTGAATAAGAGTGAAAAACGCTGCATGTATTATTTGTAGACAAGTAAATTATATTTTTATTAAAATGAAGTGTACGTAGAAAAAACAGGTTTAAGTACAAAAAGCAGCAGCTTTGAAATGTGACTGCAAATTAATCAAAATAATAATCTGGAAGTATCAATTAAGAACGTGACGTTGACTTTAAAAAAGCGATAATAATACAGAGATATATACTTTGTATTAAATAAACGAATAATTACAGTTTTACACAACTATGTCTATGATAAGGTTTGCTTTGCTCGGCCTGCTATTATCCTTGATAAAAGCATCATCCGAGTGGCAACTAACGAAATGTTGCCCACCGGGACAGATCTATGTAAACAGTTTCAACAACTGTGAATCATTACCGTTATTCGCGATAGACGTTTATTCTCACTATTGGAACATTACCCGAGAGTTCCAAAGAATTCCTCAGTGCAACGAACCTGAGGATCTTGTGACAACGGCACTCGACGATTTCGAATCTGACACTGTCTTAGAGGTAAATTGACATTAAATTGATCTTGTTTATCTTTAACTTTAAGGTCGCAATGTCATGATTGACAAGATAGAAATCAAGTTTTATGAAAAGTATAAAGAGAATAATAAAGTATAAAGAGAAATGTAGGAAAGACAAGAAATGCTTTTTTGATTCGCTAATGTACCAATTCATATCATTTAAAAGAAAAATAATAATATCCACACTTCGCATACCATTCTAATCATATAATTAAAGTAAAATGTAATTTAATAACAATTAAATGATGTTATAAGCGAGTAACTCTTGCTTAACAACTTAACAAATTGTTTGTAGGTGCCAGCTTGCCTTGAATATTTTTACACGTCAGGAGAAATAAAACCCATAATAATAATTCGTCACTGTCCATTAAACAAGGACCAACAAGTGAAAGCAAATGATACATCTTTTCCGCAACTCTTACACACCAGAAAATGTTGCTTTGGCGATACAATATTCGACAGCGGCGCAAAGACATGTGTGACCCGATTAAACGAATCACAGAGTCTTGGAGCATTTTTGTTCAATAGATCAACTGACGCAGAAAGTTCAGTGATACTCACCCAAGGTCCACCTAAGTGTAAAGGGCCGATCGTTAACTATGAAATTAACGAAAATGATATCTTCCTACGAAACAATACATATTCGGTGAGCAAGAAATTAGAACTTCTAATTGTAAAATAATTTTCATAACAATTGCGTATCAATTATTATTTTAAGTATGCTGGAAATTTAAATTTTTTAGTTAGGTTAACAATATGCAATTAAAGAAAATAAAATTTCAGTTTTACACAAGATTTTATTGCACAATATTTCTTTTGATGTTTCGTTTTTTCACTTTTATGCATGAACAAAGTATACATTGGCACAAATATGATTTCTGAATTATACAGTAGCGTCTATTAATATTTTGACACAAATATTTTTAGCGATATTGTTTTATTTTTACTATATATCCAAAAAATTATCTTACCAAGGTGACAAAAATAAATTCTTGTACCTAATTAAAACAAAAATATTGAAACTTCTTGCTCATACATAAATATTTTGTAACCAAATTGTATTTGAAGTCACCATAAGTATTTTATCATTATTTGAAATATTAATTTTAGCCAGAATTTATAACTAAATGCTTATATTGTAAATATATTAATGTTCTGTCTTACAATGTTTAGTGGCATATCCATTTGCTTTGATTACTGCCGCACAAAGAAGTGACATTAAGTTGAGGAGCTTTAATATGAGAGTAAGAAGGATTTTTATCCATTTTACTTTTAAAACCATGAAAAAAAGCTTCGTATTTGAATATTTGCTTTTCTTAACGTACGTACCTAAGCTCTTCCTACATTGTCCTTGTAGGATTTAAATCGGGACTCTGAATAGGCTAGTCTAAAGCTGTTATTGTTTTCTTATAAATGAAGCTAATTACAAGTTTAGAGGTGCCAATGTATATTATGTATACATTTTTCACTTTTTCTGAGATGACAGTTCTTAAAAGATGCTATGTTAATGTTAGTAATAAAGATTGGCTTCTTAATTTATTAATTCCGTGATATTATTTATTCTGATTCAAACTAAGAGCTGTGTTTGAAACCGAAAGTAACGATACATAGTCCATAAGACTCAGATATTTTATGCAAAATCAAAGAATATTATTTCAGGCACAAATCCTGCTAAAATTAAAGTTAAAACCGTACACAAGCCTATCTTGTCTATAAATGTATTATGTACAAAACGTGATCTAGTCTCAATTGTACATTAAATGTATTGCCAGTTAGAAAACAGCATCATATTTATCTTGCGTGGGTAATACTGTGTAATTGTATAAATTTTTATGGCATTATCATGTCAATAGCACAAATTTTGATGATGATGGTTTTAAAAATGCTAACAAGTTGTTACATAAAGTTGTCACGTAATGAAGGTATCAATTTAGCAACAAATGCAAATTTAGGCTTCATAATTCTGACAACAGTAAGTGTTATGATTGCGTGCAATATACCAGTAATAAAATAAACACATTGTTATGTAAGATAATTTATAGAAACATTTATACCTTTCAAAATAGAAAACTTCTGGATATGTCGATAAGAATAAAAACAACATTAAATGATTCAAATAACTTAACAGGTCATGGTACCAATGCTGAAAAATAATGTCAAAGAAGAACCAATTACTGAGGATAACGCTTGTCTCGAGATGACGCCGGATTTTGCAGTTAAAAGAAAATTGATAATCCGTATCTGCAGAGATCCGGAATTCTGTGACACGAACGCTTGTATCAGAAAGTGCTGTCCGGAAGATAGATATTTTTATGAAGACGGTTGCATTAGTTTTCTCTATTTTACCAATGAAGTGGGAGAATTTTACAATGCTTTTGTGAACGCCGTGAATCAGATAAATTCGTTCACTTTCGACACGAAAAAAAGTATTACTAATCAGAATTACCAAACTGAATAATTTCCTCAAATTTTTATAATGGTGGAATTTCTGGGAAAATGCAAATAGTATAGATATTTACATTTTCTTCTTACAAAAATTATGAATTTTGTGTTCTGTTAAATAGTTTCACTTGCTAATAACAAAACCTAAATTTAGCGTAAAATCCCCTAATCTGACAAACCTACATCTAATGGTATTTAAACAATTCTACTATTTCTCGCTAAGAAGAATTTATATTTTTATGTTTACTACATTGCTTCTCTGTCATTACTAATTGATTATAAATAATAGTTGACAACTGTCGACGTTAATTCTACCCACAGAGAAACGGAATTAATTTACTTCTCTTTACTTAGGCCACGGAATTTTGATTCAGAAACCATCGTGTGACTCTGTGCACAGTTACGATCCTCATAATTGGGAAAAACTTGTGTTACTGACATCAAATGGACATATTTTTATCAATAATTATGATACGGACAACATGTACTGCTTCGAAGTCCGACATAACTATTCCGACTACAACTCTGTTCGTTTTGAATTGTTTGCCTGTTCCAAATACCTGAGTAATGAGCATTTTAAAAGGTATATTATTTCTATTACAGTCTCAAACTATATCACAGTCTTCTACTATAAAATATATTATGCAACAACTGCATGTATAACTATTATAATTGTTATTCGTATATAGCCATTGACAAAATTATTAGGCATTCTTGCTTTTTGATAACATTTATAAAGATAGTGCTATTTATTTCCTTTTAATTGAAAAATTTGTTAAATAAATAGGGTGCCTAATAATTTTGTCAAAGGCTGTACATTTACCAGCTCTATTACTATTTTCACTCATCTTTATCTTTATAAATATGATCAAATAGAGAGATTGTATTAAAATATGGGATTTGTCAATACCTTGTTATATCGGAAATTTGTTCCGGAAATGTGAATTTGTGTTGATTTCCTAGTAATTAATTACAATTTAATGCATCAGACTTTAATAAACAATGCTAGCAAATTATTATGCATTCAGACTTTTATCTGTTCCACCTCAAATATTTTAAATTTGATTAAATTCGACAGATTTAGTTTGTTTTAATTTTACGATGTCAAAAAATCATAACATACTCGAGGTGTGTTCAAAAAGTATCGCGAATTTTGTGTTTTTTCAAAAATTATTTATTTATTCATGAATATCTATTTTGTCCCCTTCAAAGTAATCCCCATGAGATATTATACACTTGTGCCAACGGTTTTTCCAATCTTCGAAGCACTTCAAAAAATCATTTTTTTTTATCTTGTTCAGCTCCTCCTTCGATGCCGTCTTTATCTCGTCAAGCGTAGCGTAACGTCGTCCTTTCATGGGCCTCTTCAGTTTAGGGAACAAGAAAAAGTCACAGGGGGCCAGATCTGGGGAATACGGTGGCTGCGGCATCATTAGTGTGTTGTTTTTGGCCAAAAAGTCGCGCACAAGCAACGATGTGTGAGCAGGGGCGTTATCGTGGTGCAAAAGCCAATTTTTGTTCTTCCACAAATCCGGGCGTTTCTGGCGGATTGCTTCGCGCAAATTGCGCATAACTTGCAGGTAATATTCCTTATTGACCGTTCTACCCTGTGGCAAGAACTCATGATGCACCACGCCCCTGCAATCGAAGAAAACTGTCAGCAAAACTTTCACATTCGACCGAACTTGGCGCGCTTTTTTCGGTCTTGGTTCGTGCGGCAGCTTCCATTGAGATGATTGAGCTTTGGTTTCCACGTCATAACCATAAACCCACGATTCGTCACCAGTTATGACCCTCTGGAGCAAATTTGGGTCGTCGCGGACAGAGTCCAACATCTCATTAGCAATGTTCATGCGATGCTGTTTTTGGTCGCAATTGAGCAATTTTGGTACGAATTTCGCGGCGACCCGTCTCATGCCCAAATCATTGATAAAAATCGAATGGCACGAGCCAATCGATATGTTTAGGTCCTCAGCAACTTCTCTAACGGTGATTCGACGATTGGCCAATACCATTTTCTCCACTTCATTAATTTTTTCGTCTGTTGTTGAAGTGCTCGGGCGTCCGGCACGCTCTTCGTCGTTCACATCTTCTCGGCCTTCTGAGAACATTTTGTACCACCGATAAACGTTGCTTCGGTCCAAGGTAGCTTCTCCGTATGCCACAGTCAACATTCGGAATGCATCCGCGCACTTAATTTCGTTTTTCACACAAAATTTGATACAGGTTCTTTGATCCATTTTTTTGAATAGGTAAAAATCGAAGACGATCCAAAACACGTGCAAGCAAAGCAGCTGTCAACAATTAAGTGAACATTCAAAATGGCCGAGCTTGTCGGCATAAGTGAGAGACATGAGTACCAACATAACGCCACAAAAAGATCGAAATTCGAATATACGTAACCCGCGAAAATTCAAAATTCGCGATTTAGTTTGTTTGAATTTTACGATGTCAAAAAATCATAACATACTCGTATAGTAACATGGCTAGCACCATATAATTAAAAAATATTCGAGTATTTGAGAGCTGTAAGTATTTTAGTTATACGTATATGCAGGACAAGGAAAAGCATTAATAATGTATGTGAAATTGATAAAAATAATGTCAGATCAATTTTCGAGCATTAGATAAATGTGTCGCTTTTGTATATCCTACGAATTATGAAACCTAAAATGCATTTTTTGTTTAGCGCTAACTGGTGGTTCGACATATCGGATGTCAGATGTATATTTCTACTGATGACGTTGCCAGTGTACTTACAGTATCTGCAAAATATTCATGGACAAACGGTTTTTCGGAAGTTATTAAATTTTGGTTGATCAACTAATATCGGAATCGATCGCAACTCTTCGGAAGGCGCTTTAATACGTTGAGAACTGTAAGAAAAATATTTTTTTGTACACAGAACTCTATTATGTAATATTGTAAAATAAATATTTTATGATGATTTTTTTTTTTTATTAAATAATCTATGTTAAACGCTAGAACTCTTTGTAGAACACATCTAGAACTATAGATCTTTTAAACTCCTACAAGAATTAGGTCTGGAAAATCACGCAGGACAAACTAAGACGCTGCGTGAACTGGCGTCTCTCTTTGTCGTATGTGTTTTTTTCGCTTTAAAGGCCAGAACTACTTGTTTTATCTATTAAGAACTGTAGAACTATTGAAAATAAACCCAGAACTGTCAATGTTTAGTGAATTTTCACCAAATGATATGCCAGCTTCACACGTGTTGCAACCTTCCCTTGTTGCAACCTACCCCGTCCTCCCCTAAGTAAACTTAGACTAAAAGTTTTTACGCACAAAATTATTTGTAAGGTAAATATAATTACGTAGTTTGTGTTAGTAAGACGAAACATTTCGTAAAGCCGGTTTTGCCGATCGGTTAAGTGCCGCGCAGTAGACACTGATAAGTAGCCACCGGTGTCATTTTTATAAAAAATCTAAAGATTACTACATAAGAAATTGGACATCGTATCTAAAACTTAGGGCATTTGTCGACAAAATAAGACACCTGTTTTTTAAATATTTTTCGGATTTTAAAACTTATTGTGGTTGAAGGGTTTAAAGATATAATTTTTCGTGCAAAATCTTAATACACATCTTTGAGTACGTGCAAACGGAATAACGTTTGCAATTTATTAATATTCATTTAGGTATCTCAACTTTTTCGGAAAGAAAGTAGAATGAATATAATGAAGTTGGCGTCATTTCCTATAAGAAATAGTCTGCTTACACATAGTGATATCTTAATTTTAAATAATTATCGATAATCAATCCTATTCAAGAATTTGAAATCTCAGAAATTACTTCATAACTCAAAATGAAGTACTATATGTCTACTTTAACTGTTCAATTCGACTCAAAGTACCAAACACCAGTACTGCGCCAGTGTTTTTCAAGTCTTAGGTCCTATTTAGACAAATTTGCAGAGCTGCATAATTATATGCAAATTAATTGGTTTATGTTCTTATGCATGTGCTAATGGACCAATGAATTTCTTTATATATGTACATACAGTTAGTAGCTAAAAGGTTGCAACACATTTTCTTCGATAGTTGTTGGAATGTAGATTGGCTCATCCAACGGTGAACGTAATTTGTTCTTGCCAATGGATCCAACCAATTACGTTCGCCGATAGATGAGCAAGTCTACATTACAAAAACTATCGAAAAAAAAGTGTTGCAACCTTTTGTTAAACTATATTAACTAATTGGTATAACAAAATAAATGCAAATACGTTTTCTGAATGCATAATAAAATAATGCATTATTTATTTATAGATGTATACATATAAAAGAAAATAAATAACAAAAATTTTCTAAATGCCGTCGCAATGTGTGCTAAGTTTATGTAGTAGAAGTACGTATAAACCCGTTATACAAGAATGTCACACAATAATTTTATTGCGTAACGTTCTTGCTGAACAAGTTTGCAGATACTTCAACTACATAAACTTATTGTTAGCACACATTACGGATGCACTTAAAAAATTTCCGCTCGAATAGTTTACGAAAGCAATAAGAAAAATAGACAAATAGACAAATTTCCTGCTTGTATATTTTCTACTTGGTTGACGTATCTAAACAAAATTTGCCCAATTTTTATAAACCCAATTAGAAAATTTTTTGCCTATAATATATTTCAGAAACATTTCCGTTGCATATTATATCGCAAAGTTTTAAAAACATTTCTATAGCAATATTTCACAAGACATTTTAATCCTTTCATTTCTAAACGGTAATATCGCATACGAGGTAACGATTAGAATTTAAAACCTTATGTGCACCATAAGATCCTTTATATCACGAAATCAAATTTTATTCGCATCGACTACAATATTATAATTATAACACAGTCACGACATCATATCACATAAACAATCACCGATTTCTGAACATCGTTATAAGATTTCTCGTTTAGAATGATTATTTTATCCAAGGCTGTCTCTCGCACGTTTAATAAGATTCGATTCTTTACTATTTTCTCTTTTAAAATCAAGCATAAAAAGTCGTTTATCAAGAAGGTCACGTTTAATGAATGTTTACAAACTGTTCAGACTAAACACGTTTCCGTAATGTATAAATAGATACTGTTACGTACGATCTACACTTGCGATACGTCGTGCACAATATACATAATACACATATGCACACAAGCGGATGTAACACGCGCATTCGGACGGCACGGTAGATGGTCAAACGGATGCACACAAAAAAAGAAGAGAAAGTCTCGGACATCGCGGTGTCGATGTTGCAATCGTCAAAAACAAATTATAAACGACTCATTAAAAAAATATCGGTGTCTCCTCCTGAGCTCGTTACAACCGTCCGTCTCGATGTCTCGGCAATTATTTTGCGACGCTTGGGATTTGGCGATCCACGTTGTCCAATAGAGGCAAAGATTTTGGAATGGAGACCAATCTAGACAGAACTCGGAAAACCCGAGAATATAAATGAGATTGGCGGAAGATTTCCTTCTCTCATTCCGTCCGAAACCACGATAGTGTCCGAGTCTTCTCAATATACATCGCGACTCAGGGTGACTACACACCTAGATTAAATCGATCCCGGTTACCGAGTATCAGTGTCGTTCAAGTGAAAATCATAATCATTTATAATCATATAGTAACAATTCGAAAGTGATAAAATAAACTGTTAATGACGCGAAACCACAGAGTGGATCTTAATCCATCCTCATAACAGGTATTAATGTATTTATTAAAAGGCCTAAACGTATATTCAACGTTTATTCAATGTAATGTCTCTTTCATGAGAAAACATCGTTCTGATGTCTCTTTTCTTATACACACACACGCGCGCGCACTCACACACACACACACACACACACACACACACACACACATATATATATATATATATATATATATATATATATATATATATATACTATATATAAAATCACAAGAATACGAACAAGTTACTGATGTACAGCAGTTCTTCAACAGTATACCGGTAATATTTTCTTATTACTGTAGTTGTTTCCGAAAAAATTACAAAAATGGAACTTTAAATATGTAAAACAAAATAAATTAAATGTATATAGACCAACTAGTATTGGCTCTTTAATGGTACTATTTCATATATTTAATTTAATTCACTGAGCCCAATACTGTTAGGTCACTCAAAAAAATAAGAAAAGACGATGTAAGATCAAATTAAACGTTTTTATACGTATAAAATACGTTGAAAACTGCGTTAATTTTTAAATGTTAGCTTTTTCATCTTAACACGTACTAACCAACGTAATATTTTATTCCTCACTAACCATCGTGAGCCTCGCCACTAGTAACTCGTGTTTTACGTTTCTATTAAAGGATACATCGTATAATGCGATGGTTTTCAACCGTAATTTTAATCAGTTTCAACTTTGTAATATACCAAAGTGAAATAACATATTAAAATTTAAAAAATTAAAATTAATTGTATCTTATAAAGCTTTTTTCTCTCAAATTCGGTATTAAAACTAGTCCTCCAGACAAACCATTAACTTTATATTGTATTATTAACTATGCTTGATGACTCAAAATCGATCTACTGATTTCCATTGGGTTTCTCTGACTATGATACAATCCCTCCCTCGCGTGCTGTACTCTTGCTGTTGTCACTGCTTATATTTTAAATATAGTTCTCTTTTAGAGATACAGGGAAAACATGAAAGAAGTATAGAATAGTATTCCTGCAAAACAGTATCAGTTTTAAAAAACGCAGCATATTCATAGAATCATAAATAAACATAGAATAATAAATTTATTGCAAATTAGTGCATTTTTTATTTTTGAATATTAATTATTAATTTAAAATTTGTTCACAAATAAAAAAATGGATTTAGAAATTAAAATTATAATGACTTAAGTGCTATTAATAATTTTTAATTTTGTCCTAAAACTTGAACAATTTTTTTACTTTTTATTTACGAAAGGGATTGAATAAATATTCATTCAACTTCCTGCTAAAAAAAAATTAAATTTTAATTCACGAGATAAAAATTTTGCAGCATTCAAAAGGTAATAAATAGCTTATAATTACATAATTCTGTTCTTTTTTTAATTCTGCAAAATAGATGAGGAGGGGAGGGACAGATTTTTAGCATACCATCACCTGATGTTATGCTGAGGCGTTGAAATAAAAATGCGTTTGAAGGGACCACTACTACCGCTATTTTTGTTTTCTATCTATATCAATCATTAGATGTTAACAAAAAAAGACTAATGCAAATAACAATAATAACATCTCTCCAAATACACCCCTAAGAGAGCTCTCAATTTGCTTTTTCGCGCTATTCGGTTATGTCACATCGAGAAACATGTGTAAATAATGTCGACGAATGTCGCGGAATAATTTCATTAAAAGCAACGTATTCTCAGACTGGGCAATGTTATAAAATTACTAAGACAAGTCGTTGATTAATTACAGAGACACATACAAAGGAAATAAGTATTCGACTGAATACACAGATAACTCGCTGCAACGTAACATCACTTCAGGAAGACAAGAAAATTGGTGAATAGAGAGAAAACTGAGTGATGATCGCAATTTTTCAAACAAGTAAGTTAATTATTTATTCTGTTACTTTTATTGCGATACGTTAAATAGATGTTTATCTCAATTTTTTGTTGATAAACAAAATAAGTAATACATTTAGATTGAAAAATATATATAAAAATTTAATTTATAGAAACGTTATAATTTATAAATATATAAGAATATAATATCTTTGCTTAGAAAAGAAAAAGAAATATTAAAGGTAAATATTGATCTTGGTTTTAAAATTTTAATAATCACTTATTACAAAATAATAATTTGATATCAAGTATTGTAAAACTTAATTTAAAATGGTACAATCATAAATTTATGCTCAGAATGATTTCAACAAAAACATAATAATTCAAGTTATTATTAAATAGATAGCAACTATTTCTGCCCGGAGTAGTAAACGAAAGAAAAATCGAAACACACAGAAATAAAATTAAGTGCAGGAAGACATTAATATTGTTGTGCAGATAACTTACAAATCGCTGTGAAATGGCGATGTAAATTTAAGCAATTAAAGGAATTGGTTTAAATACGACTTACAATAATAATTCATCAGGAAAGTCTGAAGAAGTTCTTTTTGAAGAAGACTGAAAAACGCTGCACGTATTATTTGTAGACAAGTGAATTATATCTTTATTAAAATGAAGTGTACGTAGGAAAAAACAGGTTTAAAGTACAAACTAGAGCAGCAGCTTTGAAATGTAACTACAAAGTAACCGAAATAATAATCTGAAAGCATCAATTAAGAACGTGATGTTGACTTCAGAAAAGCGATAATAATACAGAGATATATACTTTGTATTAAATAAACGAAAAATTACAATTTTACACAACTATGTCTATGATAAGGTCTGCTTTACTCGGTCTGGTATTATTCTTAATAAAAGCATCATCCGAGTGGCAACTGACGAAATGTTGCCCACCAGGACAGATGTTTGTATACAATTCCACCATATGTGTATCAATGCCGATATTCGCAATAGAGGTTTATTCTCACTATTGGAACATTACCCGAGAATTCCAAAAAATTCCTCAGTGCAACGAACCTGAGGATCTTGTGACAACGGTACTCGACGATTTTGAAACTGACACTGT
Source organism: Solenopsis invicta (assembly GCF_016802725.1). Taxonomy (NCBI): domain Eukaryota; kingdom Metazoa; phylum Arthropoda; class Insecta; order Hymenoptera; family Formicidae; genus Solenopsis; species Solenopsis invicta. The sequence goes on along the minus strand of NC_052672.1, from coordinate 6,977,467 downwards.
CTTAGAGGTAAATTGACATTAAATTGATCTTGTTTATCTTTAACTTTAAGGTCGCAATGTCATGATTGACAAGATAGAAATCAAGTTTTATAAGAAGTATAAAGAGAATAATAAAAAAGAATAAAGAGAAACCTAGGAAAGACAAGAAATGCTTTTTTGATTTGCTAATATATGTATTTATATCATTTAAAAGAAAAATAATAATATCCACACTTGGCATACCATTCTAATCATATAACTAAAGTAAAATGTTATTTAACAACAATTATTTAAACGATGTTATAAGCGAGTGACTCTTGCTTAACAACTTAACAAATTGTTTGTAGGTGCCAGCTTGCCTTGAATATTTTTACAAGTCAGGGGAAATAAAACCCGTAATAATAATTCGTTACTGTCGATCAAACAAGGACCAACAAGTGAAAGCAAATGATACATCCTTTCCGCAACTCTTACACACCAGAAAATGTTGCTTTGGCGATACAATATTCGACAGCGGCACAAAGATATGTGTGACCCGATTAAACGAATTACAGAGTCTTGGAGCATTTTTGTTCAATAGATCGATTAACGCAGAAAATGCAGTGATACTCACTCAAGGTCCACCTGAGTGTAAAGGGCCGATCGTTAACTATGAAATTAACGAAAACGATATCTTCCTACGAAACAATACATATTCGGTGAGCAAGAAATTAGAACTTCTAATTGTAAGATAATTTTCATAACAAGCGCGTATCAATTATTATTTTAAGTATTCTGGATATTTAAATTTTTTAGTTAGGTTAACAATCTGTAATTAAACAAAACAAAATTTCAGTTTTACACAAGATTTTATTGCATAATATTTCCTTTGATATTTTGTTTTTTCACTTCTATCCATGAACAGAATATACATTGACACAAATATGATTTCCGAATTATACAGTAGTGTCTATAATTATTTTGATAAATATTTTTAGCGATATTGTTTTATTTTTACTATATATCCAAAAAATTATCTTACCAAGGTGACAAAAATAAATTCTTGTAACTAACTAAAACAAAAATATTGAAACTTGTTGCTCATACATAAATATTTTGTAACCAAATTGTATTTGAAGTCACCATAAGTGTTTCAACAATACATGAATTATTAATTTTAGCCAGAATTTATAACTAAAATTGCTTATATTGTAGATATTTTAATGTTCTGTTTTACAATGTTTAGTGGCATATCTATTTGCTTTGATTACTACCGCACAACGAAGTGACATTAAGTTGACGGGCTTATTATGCGAGTAAGGAAGATTTATATCCATTTTACTCTAAAAATCTTGCAAAAGAGCTTCGTATTTGAATATTTGCTTTTCTTAACGTACGTATCTAAGCTCTTCCTACATAGTCCTTGTGGGATTTAAATTGGGACTTTGGAAAGCCTAGTCTAAAACTGTTATTGTTTTCTTATAAAAGAAGCTAATTACAAGTTTAGAGGTGCCAATGTATATTATGTATACATTTTTCACTTTTTCTGAGATGACGGTTCTTAAAAGGTGCTATGTTATTGTTACTAATAAAGATTGGCTTCTTAATTTATTAATTCTGTGATATTATTTATTCTGATTCAAACTAAGAGCTGTGTTTGAAACCAAAAGTAACGACACATAGTTCAAAAGACTCAGATATTCTATGAAAAATTAAAGAATATTATTTCAATCACAAATCCTGCTGAGGTTAGTTAAGGCCATACACAAGCCTATCTTGTCTATAAATGTATTATACACAAAACGTGATCTAATTTCAGTTGTAAATTAAATGTATTGCCAGTTAGAAAACAGCACCATATTTATCTCGCGTGGGTTGTACTGTATAATCTTATAAATTTTTGTGGCATTATCATGTCAATAGTTTAAATTTTGATGATGATGGTTTTAAAAATGCCAACAAGTTGTTACTTAAAGTTGTCACATAATGAAGGTATCAATTTAGCAAGAAATGCAAACTTGGTTTTCATAATTCTGACAACAGTAAATGTTACGATTGTGTGCAATATATCAATAATAAAATAGACACCTTCAGCATACGACGATAAGAATAAAAACAACTTAACAGGTCATGATACCAACGCTGGAAAATAATGTCAAAGAGGAACCAGTTACTGAGGATAACGCTTGTCTCGAGATGACGCCGGAGTTTGCAATTAAAAGAAAATTGATAGTCCGTATCTGCAGAGATCCGGAATTCTGTGACACGAACGCTTGTATCAGAAAGTGTTGTCCCGAAGATAGATATCTTTATGAAGACGGTTGCATTAATTTTCTACGTTTTAAACCTAATGAAGTGGGAGAATTTTACAATGCTCTTGTGAACGCCGTGAATCAGACGAATTCGTTCACTTTCGACACGAACAAAGGTACTTCTAATCAGAGTTACCAAACTGAGAGACTCCCTAAAATTTTTATTAACTTACGGGGGAATTTCTGAAAAAACGCAAATATTACAGATACTCACATTTTCTTCTTTCAAAAATTATGAATTTTGCGTTCTGTCAAATAGTTTCACTTGATATTAGCAAAACCTAAATTTAAAGTAAAATCCCCCAATCTGGCAACCCTACATCTAATGGTATTTAAACACTTCTATTACTTGCTAAGAAAAATTTATATTTTTATGTTTATTACATTGTTCCTCTGTCATTACTAATTGATTATAAATAATAGTTGACAATTGTCGATGTTAATACTACTCACAGAGAAACGAATTAATTTACTTCTGTTTACTTAGACCACGGAGTTTTGATTCAGAACCCATCGTGTGACTCTGTGTACCCTTACTATGACTGGGAAGAACAAGTGTTACTAAAATCAAATGGACATATTTTTATCAATAATTATGATACGGAAAACATGTACTGCTTCGAAGTCCAATATAACTATTCCGACTTCAACTCTGTTAGATTTGAATTGTTTGCCTGTTCCAAATACCTGAGTACTGATCATTATAAAAGGTATATTATTTCTATTATAGTCTCAAACTATATCATAGTCTTCTACTCTAAAATGTATTATGCAATAATTGCATATATAATTATAATAATCATTATTCGTATATAGGCATTGACAAATTTATTAAGCATTCTTGCTTTTTGATAACATTTATAAAGATAGTGTTATTTATTTCCTTTTTAATTGAAAAAAATTGTAATAAATAGAGTGCCTAATAATTTTGTCAATGGCTGTACATTTACCAGCTACTCTATTACTATTTTCACTCATCTTTATCTTTGTAAATATGACCAAATAGAGAAATTGTATTAAAATATGGGATTTGCCAATACCTTGTTATATCAGAAATTTCTTCCGAAAAATGTGAATTTTTGTTGATTTCCTAGTAATTAATTACAATTTAATGCATCAGACTTTAATAAACAATGCTAGCAAATTATTATTTATTCAGACTCTTATCTGTTTCACCTCAAATATTTTAAATTTGATTAAATTCGACAGATTTAGTTTGTTTTAATTTTACAATGTCAAACTTTTAATTAAAAAGTATTTGAGTATTTGAAAGCTGTAAATATTTTAGTTATATGTATACGCAGCCCAAGGAGAAGCATTATTAATGTATGTAAAATTGATAAAAATAATGTCGGATCAATTTTCAAACATTAGATAAACATGTCGCATTTGTATATCCTACGAATTATGAAACCTAAAATGCATTTTTTGTTTAGCGCTAACTGGTGGTTCGCCATATTGGTTGTCAAATGTATATTTCTACTGATGACGTTGCTAGTATACGCGTACTTACCGAATCTGCAAAATATTCATGGAAAAACGGTTATATGTTATGTGAGCAGTATCTTGCTGACTACCATATGCGCATTCATCATCAGTTGGTACAACAAAGTCACATTTGAACGAAAAAGAACATTGTGCAAAGCTATAGGTTTGTATACAAACGTCTTAAGAAATATTCGTATACGAATAATGTTAAAGAAACGTAAAAAAATATTTTTGTAGCTTACATCGGGTTTTTTAGTTTTCATGCGGTGTTTTTTTGGCTTAACGTTATGTGCTTCGACATATGGCGGACTTTTGGGTAAGTCATAGACTATGATACCTTTGAGTTAAATGGGATTATCGTGGATTAGATAAATGAGACACTTATTTTACTATGCACAAAATTAATAATTGTTTTTCTTAAATAATTAATTATTAAATTAATTCTTTTATTTTAATAGTATAAATAAGGTTTATTATCGCACAAAATTATTTTCTTATTTATTTCCATTATATTTCAATTATCTCACTGAATTTTTCACCAGTGTTTTGTGATTTTTATTAACTTCATCTTTATGACTGATCATATTCCAACAGTATATTTCTTAACTTATAAGATTCAATAAAAATTATAATCTTCAATTGTTTAAATATATATTTACAAAAGTAGACAAAGAAATATTAACTTTTTATAAAATATTAATAATTGCTTTGCACATTCTTTTTACATAGCGTTTTAACAAAATTCCATGATATGGTAAATTATACTGTTGATATGGCAATCATATATTTAAAAGTTAAATTTGGAAAATATCGTTTATTACCCTGGTAAAAATAAAAAACTTCTTGAAGTCGTACAAGCGTCGTATATGCTCATACTCCGATGTCCAAATCTACGTTTTATGAAGAGTTCAATTACACCTTCGTCACTCTTTTCATTTACTTTTTCTTTACGATCCGATATTTCACTTTACGCTTTACGCTTGCTTGTTTTATTTTGCCAGGGTAACAAAGCGTATCTAAGTGAAATAGCATAAATTTGTAATTATTTGATACTGGCAACTTGCCATATATTTGTCCTCAACAAATTTGAATATATCGACATTGAAGCAACTCGCAGGTAACAATGTAAATCTGTATTGTTAGTCCAATAGCGACATTTTACTTGTCAGAATTATGAGAAGCATATTATAATGAATTATAATCTGTTGCTATTATATTTCTGAAGATGTAAAGTTTTTCGCTGATGTTATCTTTAAGTAACTATCTCGTGTTAGTATGGCTAAATTTCAAAGATGATTTAATCGGATATAAATGTTCAAACTTTGTGTATCTTTCTTGAACGGCACTTATATTTATCAAACTACAATAGCGAATGGATATGAACAAGCGGAACGAGACTACACATACTCGCTTATCGCGAAATTGCCTCTATTGTTAAACTTGCACAGAAATATCGATACATCCTTTGCGGACTACACGCAGGCTTATTTCGCCGCAGGACCATCTCACTTCCCTGTAGGCCTATTCTGTAACTTTATAGTGACAATTCGGTATCGTTACAGAGTCATTGCGCAGATATTATACATGGTAAAAAAGCTGCGCAATGACACGTAACGATATCCCTAGCTGTCGTTAAGAATTACAGAATATGTTTACTGTTCTAGGATCTTTTCCCCAATCCTGCCACCTCCGTTATCACTCAACCGCGATTTTCCCCTCCTTCGCTTATCTTTCTGGGGACCTACGCAATTGATTACATATTTGCATCGCATCCAAACGTTCGCAAACTTGACATTTCGTCAAGTCCCGATCGGATCATTTTTTAATCTTACACACGTAATCCGATAAAAAGATGGCTATATAAAGACACTATAATATGCATTTTGAATCAGTATCAATGATGGAGATTTCAGACTTCAATCTAAATTGTCGACAAATTGCTGGCAAATTGTTACATAATAAAGGCATCAACTTGTCAAGAAATGCGAATTCGATTGCTACAAATCTGATAATAACGCATGCTATGATTAAAAGCAATATTTCAGCATTTACATAGACACAATGCTAACTTAATAAGATCTAATAAGTTAATGTTAATTTATCTTCTCCACAGATCTGTACGTGAGAATATGAATATAAAGGACCGCAAGAATACGAAACGATTTCTGTTGTACTGTTTATATGGATGGGGCATCCCTCTACTGCTGTCAATCCTCATTATCGTTGCTGATAACACGGATTTCTTGCCAGAATATCTGACACCCGATATTGGCGATGTCGCATGTGCGTTAACATGTGAGTTATTAATCGATAATAATTTTCCGAAAGATGATATAACATAAGTTAGTCAATACTAGTATCGGAGTTCATGGAAATATAACCGATTTCTTATACTGAAACCTAACTTGTCTGCACAGTGTTGAATATTTCTTCAAATCTTCTTGATATAATAATTTACGCAGCAAATAGATAGATATGGTGGTAAAACTTTGGAAGAGTTACCCCTCTCCCTCGATGACTTTGACCTTTACATATGTTATAGAGGCATGGATAATAAACAACTTTTCCTAATAAATTAATCGGCGCTCTGGTACAGTTTTCGAGATATAGTTGGTGAAAGAGAAAACAGTTTTTCTTAATTATTTCAGAAAATATTCATTTTACAAAAAAATGTGTCAAACAAAAAATGAAGTCCGTAATAAGTTCTATAAAAAACAGCTCTATAAAAAAGAGTCATATACATATTTTACCTAACTTCGATACTTTAGTCGCGATAGTACAAAAACTGTTTTACTATAAAATAAGTTTTTTTAAATTTTCAGTAGTTTTGCGTGAAAAGCAGATGCTTGGGCAAGCACTACTTAAAATTTAAAAAAATTAATTTTAAAACAGTTTTTCTACTATAGCGACTAAAATATTAAAGGTAAAATGTGTATATGACCTTTTTTATAGAGCTTATTGCGTGCTTCACTTTTTGTTTGATCTTTTTTTTGTAAAATAAATATTTTCTGAAATAATTAAGAAATATTGTTTTCTCTTTCTCTAAGTATATCTTGAAAACTGTACGAGACCGCCGATTGATTAATTTATAAGGAAAAGTTGTTCAGTATCCATGCCTCTATATAAATATGTAAAGGCCAAAATTTGAACTTATGTACATGGTACCCTTTATAATCATGAATTTTTTTGTAAGGGTTAATTTAGATTTAACAGAAAAAAAAAATGTTGATGAGAAATCACATTTCTTGCAATATCTTGAAATTGTGTGGCTCTTTTGAAATGAAACTTGGCACAAAATTTTCTTTTATCTGGGTAGATATTTTTCTCGGTTCATAACGATTCATTGGGCACGGGACTCAAAATTCCCATCTTTGTCTTGCTACACCTCCTTCTCCAGAAGCACAATATTTTCAGTTTATGTTATAATTTTCTATGTATAGCGTAATAATTTTAAAATAGATTAATGAAATTTTATTGTGATTTTAATCAAAAGCTAAAGACAGTTGGAATAACTACAGCGATTTAATTTTCGCTTATGGACCGGAGACGATTGTGACAATATCCAACGTGGTGTTTTTCATTCTCACAGCAAAATATTACAATACAGTAAAAGCGGATATAAAAAATATAAATACCGATCCCGGAAGCAAACAATTTGATTCCATTAAGAACAGGTGAGTGCTTTTGCGTCTTAAAACATCGATTTTCTTTTCATTTTTGGAAGTAAATGTAAACTAAAAAACAAAGTTTAAAAAATTTATAGTTAAAGTAAATTTTTAACGCGTATTTTAGGACCTATTATGTTAATTTTATTATTTTCATCTTATATCTAAAGTTCTGCAACCTACGCAAAAATGCAAGAATTGCTGTCTACTAAAAAATGAAACACCAGAATATGATAATAAAATAGTATATGTTCCAAAAATTAGTTTATACTATTGGTTTCTATTACGAATAATCAATTAAATAACTATGCTGTGTAAAAATAACCATTACTTAGTTCTAACTAGCTACCTGGTAAATATCATTTTGCAATAAATAAAATTATTTCTTTGGCTTTATTGAGTGCAAAATAGTATTTACTAGGTAACCAGATCTAAATGATAGTTTGTTTTTCAAAGCACAATTATCTAACTGATTATTCATAATAGAAATCCATAATAGAAAATGTAAACTAAATTTTAAATTTCTAGTTTCTAAATTTCAGTTTTTTTATCAAGATTTCCTCATTTAGAGGAAGTTAATCACGTTTGCCATTTATGTATGCCAATAAACACTAACTTTCAATGTTACAATTTTACATTCAATATATAACTGTTCAATACAACATATTTTATATCACATATTTTATTTGAGTGTGAAATTATTACGTTTATATCCTCGTTCTCGTTACTTAAATGTGTTGATACATCATATTAGAATCATATAACCATATATAAATTACTCGTCTTAAGCATTTATTCTTTTTACTATTACTTTGTATAAACAAGCATAAATATTACTAATATCATATTCAATGTAACATTAATATTATGTTATTGTCAGTTAAGGTTTACTAAGTACATACAAATAATGGTGATAATTTCCAATAAATGAGAATTGATTTATAAATAATTATTTTGGTTGCTATAGCAAATGTCCAAAGAATCCTAAATACATTCTAATAATATAACAATATTTATCTAGATTTATAGCTGTTTTATCTGTATTTATGAGTGATATCTTTACGTACCGTTTACTTTATTTCCAATTTTATTTTATAGAAAAATTGAGTTATATTATTTTTTAATGGATTGTATTTATATTATTTCTCAATAGATTTATCATGTTCGTCAAACTGTTCATCGTTATGGGAATGCAATGGATATTCGAGACAGTAAACTACTTCCTCATCAAATCTTTAGGTTCCGATCATCACGTGAAGGTGTTTTTTTACCTCATTTTAGTCTTAGAGTGTCTTGAAGGTTTATTGATTTTCATTATTTTTGTTATGAAAAAAAACGTGTATCAAGCTATTCGCAAACGATTGCAAGATATAAAAAAAAATTAATCTGCAACGTAATGTCATTGTTTACTTATATAGTCAGGAAAAACGCGATCAACTACGCTATATTTTTGTTTCATTTACGCGACTTATGTTTTAAAAAGAGTCGATAACTAAGCCATATTGAGAATTTAAGAGATCGGAAAAAGAGTAACGATATAAAAGAGAGAGCAACAATTCAAATAGGAAAACAGATGGACCGGAAAAGATGGTCCCAACTAGCAATACAATGAATTGAATAAGGAAAGGAAACAAACAGAAAGATTGCAACAAAAGTTCGAAAAGATCATTGCCTGAAAGCGACATCCTGCTCTAGTGAAATTTGGTTTATACCAAAATGAATGGACAAAAGACGTTGAAGAAATCACCAATACGTCGAAAGTAAAGCAATCTGTCAGTTTGTTTTCTGTTCCTAAATTTGCTAATGGAACCAATGTATTAAAATAAAATAGGTGAAAAGAAAGGGTACTATGGATACTGTGGACATTACAGCTACCCCCATTATTCCCATCATTAGGTGACAAAATCAAATAATTGTTTATGGAATTATACAATTAGTTTCCCGCCGTTTTTAATAGCACTAATATGTCAATACACAATAATATATATCATGAATATTATTGCAAAAAGTGGACATATACATAACATTAATACAATATTGCTATAATATTACAAATTATCAAAAATGTTGAACAATATTTTCGGAATATTATTTTAATATGTATTATTTTAACTTTTAATAACATTTATGTGATGTTCGAGAAATATTATAAAGCCTACAGGGCTTAAAATACTAGTAAGCATCTAGTGTTCTACTAGATGCTCATTGTCTACGATTGTCTTTAAGGTTTACTCATGTTAATTATTTTCGTTTTGAAAAAAGTATGTATCAAACGATTCGCAAATGATAGGAATCACATGATATCAAAGAGAACCTGCTACGTGATTGTTCACTTATACGGTCTAGAAAAGAGCGATTATCAGTACTTTTTGTTTAATTTACGCGACATATTCTTTAAAAGGAAGTCGATTGTTCGATACACGCATCGTCGCGATCGCTCGGTTCGCATCGCGCATTGTCGCGATCGCTTCGTTTTTATCGCCTGCTCCGTTTTCATCGCGAATCTTTGCTTGGTAACAGGCGTCTGTTCACGTATATTTTCCGTATAATATACGTATATGCCGTATATCGTCAGGCGCTGGACAGGTGCATACGAGCATTTCTGATCGTCGAATGATCGTCAATTTCTGCGGTGCTCTCGCGCTCTGCAACCGCATTGATTAAATAATTTCGGAATCGACGGCAACTCTTCGAAAGGTGCTTTAATATGTTGAGAATTGTAGGGAACATATTTTTTGGTACACAGAACTCTCGAATATACACCAGCGTCTGACCCATATGCGCGAATATACGACTTTCGCGGAAGATAACAAGTTTTTTCTAATTAATAAATAATTAAATCGACCGGAACTCTTCGGAAGGCGTTTAGATACGTTCAGAACTGGAGGAAAAATATTCTTTTGTACACAGAACTCTATTATGTAATGTTATAAAATAAATATTTTATGATAATTTTCTTTTAAATTAAATAAACTATGTTAAACGATAGAACTCTTTGTAGAACTCATCTAGAACTATAGATCTTTTAAAATCCTACAAGAATTGGATCTGGAAAATCACGCAGGACAAACTGAGACGCTGCGAGAACCTGGCGTCTCACTTTGTCCTACGCGATTTTTCGCTTTAAAGTCCAAAACTATCTGTTTTATCTATCAGGAACTGTAGAACTATTGAAAATAAACCCAAAACTGTCAATGTTTAGTGAGTTTCCACCAAATAATATGTCAACTTCACACATGTTCCAACCTACCCTTGTTGCAATCTACCCCGTCCTACCCTAACTAAACTTAGACTAAAAGTTTTTACGCACAAAATTATTTGTAAGGTAAATATAAGTATGTATTGCCTTACGGATGTTCTTGTGGGAAAGCTCTAAGATTGCTGCACGTTACAAAAAACTGATAATATGGATCGAAGCAAAGGTATGTCGGTACTCTACACTTATCATAATGTAGAAAATCCTGCTTGAAGCTGTAACGAAGAATTTTCGGAATGGGTTCCGGCTCTACCCGCGACTTGAGGGAGAGTTCGTTAGCTTGGCCAACGTCGGAATATCTAGGACAAAATTCGTGGACTGCCCGAGGGCAACGGTATATATACTCCAAGCTGTGCATCGAAGTGCGAACGCGCAAGCCGGAAGGACCGCGTAATAAGATAGGTCCAATCGCAAGGCATCACAAATCCCCTTGCGTGGGATAGGAAGCTTTGCGTACCGACTACAAAAAATTTGAATTTCACTTCTCTGTTGGGACCGCCGCCGTCAAGACGATCCGCGAGAACAACCCGCCTCGACGAGGTGCGTTTGTGTTGGTAAGACGAAACAATATTTCGTAAAGCCGATTTTGCCAATCGGTTAAACGTCGCGCAGTAGACACTGGTGTCATCTTTATAAAAAATCTAAAGATTACTACATAAGAAATTGGACATCGTATCTAAAACTTAGGGCATTTGTCGACAAAATAAGCCACCCGTTTTTGAAATATTTTTCGGATTTTAAAACTTATTGAGGTTGAAGGGTTTAAAGATATAATTTTTCGTACAAAATCTTAATCCACATCTTTAAGTGCGTGCAAACGGAATAATGTTTGCAATTTATTATTATTCATTTAGGTATTTCAATTATTTTCGGAAAGAAAGTAGAATGAATATAATGAAGTTGGCGTCGTTTCCTATAAGAAAAAGTCTGCTTACACATAGTGCTATCTTAATTTTAAATAATTATCGATAATCAATCCTATTCAAGAATTTGAAATCTCAGAAATTACTTCATAACTCAAAATAAAGTACTATATGTCTACTTTAACTGTTCAATTCGATTCAAAGTACCAAACACCAGTACTGCGCCAGTGTTTTTCAAGTGTTAGGTACTATTTAGATAAATTTGCATAGCTGCATAATTATATGCATAAGGAAAGTAATTGGTTTATTTACTTATGCATGTGCTAATGGACAAATGAATTTCTTTATATATATACATACAGTTAGTAGCTAAGAGGTTGCAACACATTTTCTTCGATGGTTTTTGGAATGTAGACTTGCTCATCAAACGGCGAACGTAATTGGTTCTTACCTGTGGATCCAATCAATTACGTTCGCCGATCGATGAGCAAGTCTATTACGAAAACCATCGAAAAAGAAGTGTTGTAACCTTTGTTAAACTATGTTAACCAATTGGTTAACATAATAAATGCAAATATGTTTTCTGAAATACTTAATAAAATAATGCATTATTTATTTATACATATATACATATAAAAGAAAATAAATAACAAAAATTTTCTAAATTTATTTGCGCCGTGCTAAGTTTATGTAGTAGAAGTACGTATAAACCTGTTATGCAAGAATGTCACACAATAAATTTATTGCTGAACATGTTTGTAGATACTTCTACTACATAAACTTATTGTTAGCATACGGATGTATTTAAAAAATTTTTGCTCGGATAGTCGACGAAAGCAATAAGAAAAATAGACAAATTTTTTGCTTGTATATTTTCTACTTGGTTGACTTACCTAAACCAAATTTGCGCAATTTTTATAAAACCAATTAGAAAATTTATTGCTTGTGATAAATTTCAGAAACATTTCCGTTGCATATTATATCGCAAAGTTTTAAAAACATTTCTATAGCAATAATTCACAAGACATTTTAATCGTTTCATTTCTAAATGGTAATATCGCATACGAGGTAACGATTAGTACTTAAAACTTTATGTGCACCATAAGATCCTTTACATCACGAAATCAGATTTTATACGCATCGACTACAGTATTATAATCATAACACAGTCACGACATCATATCACATAAACAATTACCGATTTTTGAACATCGTTATAAGATTTCTCGTTTAGAATGATTATTTTATCCAAGGCTGTCTCTCGCATATTTAATAAGATTGGATTCTTTAGTATTTTCTATTTTAAAATAAAGCATAAAAAGTCGTTTCTCAAGAAGATCACGTTTAATGAATGTTAACAAACTGTTCAGACTAAACACGTTTTCATAATGTATAAATAGATACTGTTGCGTACGATCTACACTTGCGATACGTCGTGCACAACATACAAAATACACACATACACAAGCGGACGCAAACACGCGCATTTGGACGGCACGGTAGATGGTCAAGTGCATGGACACAAAAAAAGAAGAGAAAGTCTCGGACATCGCGGTATCGATGTTGCAAACGTCAAAAACAAATTATAAACAACTCATTAAAAAAATATCGATGTCTCCTCCTGAGCTCGTTACAACCGTCCGTCTCAATGTCTTGGCAATTATTTTACGACGCTTGGGATTTGGCGAGCCACGTTGTCCAATAGACGCAAAGATTTTAGAATGGAGACCTATCTAGACAGAACTCGGAAAACCCGAGAATATAAATGAGATTGGCGGAAGATTTCCTTCTCTCATTCCGTCCGAAACCACGATAGTGTCCGAGTCTTCTCAATATACATCGCGACTGAGGGTGACTACACCCCTAGATTAAATCGATCCCGGTTACCGAGTACCAGTGTCGTTCAAGTGAAAATCATAAACATTTATAATCATATAGTATCAATTCGAAAGTGATAAAATAAACTGTTAATGACGCAAAACCACAGTGTGGATCTTAATCCATCCCCATAACAGGTACTAGTGTATTTATTAAAAGGCCTAAACATATATTCAACGTTTATTCAGTGTAATGTCTCTTTCATGAGAAAACATCGTCCTGATGTCTCTTTTCTTATACACACACGCGCGCGCGCACACACACACACACACACACACACACACACACACACACACACATATATATATATATACTATATATAAAATTACAAGAATACGAACAAGTTACTGATGTACAGCAGTTCTTCAACAGTATACCGGTAATATTTTCTTATTCATGTAGTTGTTTCCGAAAAAATTACAAAAATGGAACTTTAAATATGTAAAACAAATTAAATTAAATGTATAAAGACCAACCAGTATTGGCTCTTTATTTGTACTATTTCATATATTTAATTTAATTCTCTGAGCCCAATACTGTTAAGTCACTCAAAAATATAAGAAAAGACGTTGTAAGATCTCATTAAACATTTTTATACGTATAAAATACGTTGAAACCTGCGTTAATTTTTAAAAGTTAGCATTTTCATCTTAACACTTACTAACCAACGTAATATTTTATTCCTCACTAACTATCGTGAGCTTCGCCACTAGTAACTCGCGTTTTACGTTTCTGTTAAAGGATACATCGTATAATGCGATAGTTTTCAACCGTAACTTTACTCAGTTCAACTTTCTAATATACCAAAATGAAATAGCATATTAAAATTAAAAAATATATTAGAATTAATTGAACCTATTAAAATTTTTTTCTGTCAAATTCAGTATTAAAACTAGCCTTCCAGACAAACCATTAACTTTACTCAGTATTATTAATTATGTTTAATGACTCAAAATCGATCTACTGATTTCCATTGGGTTTTTCTGACTATGATACAATCCCTCCCTCGCGTGCTGTACTCTTGATGTTGTCACTGCTTATATTTTAAATATAGTTCTCTTTTAGACATACAGGGTAAACATGAAAAAAGTATAGAGTAGTATTCCTGCAAAACAATTGCAGCTTTAAAAAAAACAATATATACATAGAATCATAAATAAACATTAAATAATAAATTTTTGCAAATTAGTGTATTTTTTATTTTTGAATATTAATTATCAATTGAAAATTTGTTCACAAATGAAAAAATGGATTTAAAAATTGAAATTATATGGACTTAAGTGCTATTAAATAATTTTTAATTTTGTCCTAAAATTTTATCAATTTCTTTACTTTTTATTTAAGGAAGGGATTGAATAAATATTCATTCAACTTCATGCTAAAAAAAATTAAATTTTAATTCACGAGATAAAAATTTTGCAGCATTTAAAAGGTTATAAATAGCTTATAATTATATAATTCTATTCTTGTTTTAAATCTGCAAAATAGATGAGGAGGGGAGGGACAGATTTTCAGCATAACATCAGCTGATGTTATGCTCAGGCGTTGAAATAAAAAGTGCGTTCGAAGATACCACTATTAGCGCTATTTGTGTTTTCTATCTTTATCATTCATTAGATGTTAACAAAAAAAGACTAATGCAAACAACGCTAATAACATCTCTCCAAATACACTCCAAAGAGAACTCTCAATTCGCTTTTTTGCGCTAATCTATTCGGTTGTGTCACATCGAGAAACATGTGTAAATAATGTCGACGAATAACTTCATTAAAAGCAACGTATTCTCAGACTGGGCAATGTTATAAAATTAATAGGACGAGTAGTTGATTAATTACAGAGCCACATACAAAGGAGATGAGTATTCGACTGAATACACAGATAACTCGCTGCAACGTAACATCACTTCAGGAAGACAAGAAAATTGGTGAATAAAGAGAGAACTGAGTGAGGATCACAATTTTTCAAACAAGTAAGTTAATTATTTATTCCGTTACTTTCATTGCGATACGTTAAATAATTGTTTATCTCAATTTTTGTTGATAAACAACATAAGTAATACAGTTAGATAGAAAGATATAAATAAAAATTTAATTAATAGAAACGTTCTTATTTATAAATATATAAGAATATAATATCTTTGCTTAGAAAAGAAAAAGAAATATTGAAGATAAATATTGATCTTGGTTTAAAATTTTAATAATCACCTATTACAAAATAATAATTTTATATCAAGTATTGTATAACCTAATTTAAAATGGTACAAACTTAAATTTATGCTCAGAATGATTTCAATAAAAACATAATAATTCAAGTTATTATTAAATAGATAGCAACTATTTCTGCCCGGAGTAGTAAACGAAAGAAGAATCGAAACACACAGAAATAAAATTAAGTGCAGGAAGGCATTAATATTGTTGTGCATAAAACTTACAAATCAATGTGAAATGACGGTTTAAAACATAAACAATTAAAGAAATTGGTTTAAATACGACTTAAAATAATAATTCAGCTGGAAAGTCTGAAGAAGTTCTTTTTGAAGAAGAGTGAAAAACGCTGCATGTATTATTTGTAGACATGTAAATTATATTTTTATTAAAATGAAGTGTACGTAGAAAAAACAGGTTTAAAGTACAAAAAGAAGCAGCTTTGAAATGTGACTGCAAATTAATCAAAATAATAATCTGGAAGTATCAATTAAGAAAGTGACGTTGACTTCAGAAAAGCGATAATAATACAAAGATATATACTTTGTATTAAATAAACGAATAATTATAGTTTTACACAACTATGTCTATGATAAGGTTTGCTTTGCTCGGCCTGCTATTATCCTTGATAAAAGCATCATCCGAGTGGCAACTAACGAAATGTTGCCCACCGGGACAGATCTATGTAAACAGTTTCACCAACTGTGAATCATTACCGTTATTCGCGATAGACGTGTATTCTCACTATTGGAACATTACCCGAGAGTTCCAAAGAATTCCTCAGTGCAACGAACCTGAGGATCTTGTGACAACGGTACTCGACGATTTTGAATCTGACACTGTCTTAGAGGTAACTTGACATTAAATTGATCTTGTTTATCTTTAACTTTAAGGTCGCAATGTTATGATTGACAAGAAAGAAATCAAGTTTTATAAAAAGTATAAAGAGAATAATAAAGAAGTATAAAGAGAAATCTAGGAAAGACAAGAAATGTTTTTATGATTCGCTAATGTATGTATCTATTTATATCATTTGAAAGACAAATAATAATATCCACACTTCGCATACCATTCTAATCATATAACTAAAGTTAAATGTTATTTAACAACAATTAAATGATGTTATAAGCGAGTGACTCCTGTTTAACAACTTAACAAATTGTTTGTAGGTGCCAGGTTGCCTTGAATATTTTTACAAGTCAGAGGAAAAAAAACCCATAATAATAATTCGTTACTGTCGATCAAACAAGGACCAACAAGTGAAAGCAATTAATACATCCTTTCCGCAACTCTTACACACCAGAAAATGCTGCTTTGGCGATACAATATTCGACAGCGGCGCAAAGACATGTGTGACCCGATTAAACGAATCACAGAGTCTTGGAGCATTTTTGTTCAATAAATCGACTGACGCAGAAAGTTCAGTGATACTCACCCAAGGTCCACCTAAGTGTAAAGGACCGATTGTTAACTATGAAATTAACGAAAACGATATCTTTCTACGGAACAATACATATATGGTAAGCCAGAAATTAGAACTTCTAATTGTAAGATAATTTTCGTAGCAATTGCGTATTAATTATTATTTTAAGTATTCTAAAAATTTAATTTTTTTACAAATTAAATAATCCAAACCTTCTACAGTCGTAGCTAGATCTTGGCATTTTTGTTTATGTGAATTTATAAACACATTCAAACTTAGCGAAACGGTGCGCTAATTACTTTTCAGCCATAACAAAGTCCTAAGCTAAATAAGAAAGAATAATATCACGTAATTTATTTAATTTAATTTAATTTAATAATAATTGATGCGTACTTGGATCTATCTATTCGCCCCCGAAAAAACTGTATAAAAGTTTAATATCAGCGCACAGTTGTGCTAAGTTTGAATATGTATATAAATTCACATAAACAAAAATAGCACAATGATCAAGATACGACCGTAGAAGGCTTAGTTTATTTAATTTGTATTGTACATTATAGGTCGAATTTTTTGTTTATTTTTTTAGTTTTGTTAACAATGAGTAATTAAGGAAAACAAAATTTCAGTTTTACGCAAGAATTTATTGTATAGTATTGATTATAAAATTTGTTTTTTCACTTTTATGTATGAACAGAATGTATATTGAAACAAATATGATTTGCGAATTATACAATAGCCTCTATTAATATTTTGACACAAATGTTTTTAGCAATATTGTTTCTATATTTTTACTATATGTCCAAAAAATTATCTTACCAAAGAGACAAAAATAAATACATGTAACTGACTAAAATATTAAAACTTGTTGCTTATACATAAGTATTTTGTAACCACATTGAATATGAAATCAGCATAAGTATTTTATTAATATATAAATTATTAATTTTAGCCAGTATTTATAACTAAAATTGTTTACATTATAGACATATTAATGTTCTATCTTACAATGTTTAGTGGCATATCCATTTGCTTTGATTACTGCCGTACAACAAAGTGGCATTCATTTGACGAACTTTAATATGCGAGTAAGGGAAATTTTTGTCCATTTTTCTTATAAAATCTTGAAAAAAAAGAAGCTTCGAATTTGAATATTTGCTTTTTTTAACGTATGTATTTAAGGGGAGAAGATCATGTAATCAAAAGCTAATTACATGTTTAGTGGTGCCAATGTATATTATGTACATTTTTCACTCTTCCTGAGATAGGAGTTCTTAAAAGATGCTAACATTAGTAATAAAGATTGGATTCTTAACTTATTAATTCTGTGATATTATTTATTTTAATTCAACCTAAGATTTGTGTTTGAAAGTGACGACACTGTTCAAAAGACTCAGATGTATTCCTCAAAATTGAAAAATATATTTTCAACCACAATTCCTGCTGAGACTAGTTAAAACCGTACACAAGCCTATCTTGTCTTTAAATCTTATATACATAACATGATTTAGTTTCAATTGAGAATTAAATATATATATTGCCAGTTAGAAAACAGCGTCATATTATCTCGCGTGAGTAGTACAGTGTAATCTTACAAATGTTTCTGGCATCTTTCAAATAGCAGAAATTTTGATAATGATGGTTTTAAAAATGCCAATTGTTACTTAAAGTTGTCATGTAATGAAGGTATCAATTTAGCAACAAATGCGAACTTAGTTGTCATAATCATAATTCTGATAGCAGTAAATGTTATGATTGCATGCAATATACCAGTAGTAAAATAGACATATTGCTATGTAGGATAATTTATAAAAGCTTTTACATCTTCTGAAATAGAAACCTTCTAGATATGTCGATAAGTATTAAAACAACATTATGTAAATGATTCAAATAACTTAACAGGTGATGATACCAGTGTTGAAAAATAATGTCAAAGAGGAACCAGTTACTGAGGATAACGCTTGTCTCGAGATGACGCCGGATTTTGCAGTTAAACGAAGCTTGGTAGTCCGTATCTGTAGGGATCCGCAATTCTGCGACACAAACGCTTGTATCAGAAAGTGCTGTCCAGAAGATACATATACTTATGAAGATAGTTGCACTAACTTGCTCGATTTTACCAATGAAGTGGGAAAATAATACAATGCTTTTGTGAACGCCGTAGATCAAACCAATTCGTTCACTTTCGACACGAACAAAAGTATTACTAATCAGAGTTACCAAACTGAATAATTTCCTCAAATTTTTATTACATTACGGGAGAATTTCTGGGAAAATGCAAATAGTAGAGATACTTACATTTTCTTCTTACAAAAATTATTTTGTGTTCTGTCTAATAGTTTCACTTGATAATAACAAAATCTAAATTTAGAGTAAAATCCCCCAATATTGTAACCCTACATCTAATGGTATTTAAACACTTCTATTACTTTCTAATAAAAATTTATATTTTTATCTTTATTACATTGTTTATCTGTCATTACTAATTGATTATAGTTGACAATTGTCAACGTTAATTCTATCCACAGAGAGAAACGGAATTAATTTACTTCTATTTATTTTTTAGGCCACGGGATTTTGATTCAGAAGCCACAGTGTGACTTATTATACCGTTACGATTCAAATGATTGGGAGAAACATGTGTTACTGACGTCAAATGGACATGTTTTTATCAATAATTATGATACAAACGACATGCACTGCTTCGAAGTCTATCATAACTATTCCGACTACAACTCTTCTCGTTTTGAATTGTTGGTCTGTCCCAAATACCTGAAAACTGAGACTTATAAAAAGTATATTATTTCTATTACAGTCTCCAACTATATTATAATCTTCTACTATAAAATGTATTATACGAAAACTATATATATATATATATATATATATGACAATCGTTCGTATACATTTCCAGCTACTATTCTATTACTATTTTTACTCATTTTTATATTTGTAAACATGCATGACCGAATAGAAAGATTGTATTAACACGAGATTCGCCAATACCTTGTTATATCGTAAATTTGTTCCGGAAAAGTGAACTTGTATTGATTTCCTAGTAATTAATTAAAATTCAATGCATTAAATTAGCATTTTATTAACAATGCTAGTGTATTACTATGCATTCAGACTCTTATCTCTTCTATTGCAAAGTTGTTTAAGTTTGATTGAATTCGACATATTATTAGTTTGTTTTAATTGTACGATATCAAATAATCAAAACCTGTAGTAACATGTCGAGCAGCACATAATTAAAAAGTATTCGAGTATTTAAAAGCTGCAAATATTTTAGTTATATATGTATATACGCGGAATAAGAAGAAGCATTATTAATAAAAATTGATGAAAATAATGTCAGATCAATTTTCGAGCATTAGATAAATATGTCGGATTTGTATATCCTACAAATTATGAAACTTAAAATTCATTTTTTGTTTAGCGCTGACTGGTGGTTCGCCATATTGGTCGTCAAATGTATATTTCTGTTGATGACGTTGCTAGTGTACGCGTACTTACCGAATCTGCAAAATATTCATGGAAAAACGGTTATATGTTATGTGAGCAGTATCTTGCTGACTACCATCTGCGCATTCATCAGCAATTGGTACGTCAATGTTGGATATAAGCCACAAAAAACATCGTGCAAAGTTTTAGGTTTGTATACAAACGTCTTAGGAAATATTCGTATACGAATAACGTTAAAAAAACGTGAAATGTTTTTCTAGCTTACATCGGGTTTTTTTTTTTTCATGCGATATTTTTCTGGCTTAATGTCTTGTGCTTCGACATATGGCGAACATTCGGGTAAGTCATACACTACAAAACGCGTAATATCAGTACAAAATTACCTATTCAAAAAAAAAGTTAAAAAAAGGCGCCTAGTGTGTGAGAGTATCCCATAAATCTTTATTCTATTTACGAAACCCAAGTGGTGCTATCTTTATATCTTCATTCAAAAAATTTCCTGTCCTGATCCATGTGGTACTCTCTTTAATTACTATACAAAACCTAAGTGATTCTATTTCTTTATTCTCATTGAAAAATCTTCCTATTCCTAACCCAAGTGGTATTTACTTAAAAATAAATATCTTAAATTTATTCCAACATAAATGTATTTTTTCCAATTAATGTTTGAAATCTTTCCTGATCTTCTTCGATTGCAATTTCATCTTTATAATAGTGTCACTTTTATACAAATTGACCACATATTTGTATCGCACGCAACATTTCATCAAGTCTCGATCGAAACATTTCTTATTCTTATACACATAATCCGATAAAAAGATGGCTATATAAAGACACATATGCATTTTGAATCAGTATCAATGATGGAGATTTCAGACTTCAATCTAAATTGTCGACAAATTGATGGCAAATTGTTGTATCATAAAGGCATCAACTTGTCAAGAAATGCGAATTCGATTGCTACAAATCTAATAATAACGCATGCTGTGATTAAAAGCAACATTTCAGCAATTACATAGACACAGTGCTGACTTAATAGGATCTAATAAGTTAATGTTAATTTATCTTCTCCACAGATCTGTGCGTGAGAATATGCATATAAAGGAGTTGCCAAAGAAAAAAATTTGTTGCTCTATTAATTTTTTTTAAAAATAATGTTCCGCTAACGGAAGTTTAAGTTAGCGGGACAATACCCTTATATCGCAAAAATCATACGCAAAAGCAATGTTAAAATATGTTGCTAATTTGTTGCTCACAAAATATGCTACTCTCGATATTGTTACTTGCAAAATAAGCACCTATAACAATAAACAATCACCTATACAGAGAGTTACAAGAGATTTATACAGAGAGTTACAAGAATAAACTAGAAGAAATAAATTTGTTACTCGCATAACTATGATTCCGAGCATAACTATAATCCTCAGCCATCGTACTATTAAAAATTTAAAATTATTGCTAACCATAAAACACTAAAGATAATTAATTTACCAAGGAAATGCGCGCGTCGCGCGCGGTAGGCACGTTAACGAATGTCAAAAAATGTGTACGCTGGTATAATTGTAATATCAAAATAACCCCCAGATATTGTACTATCAAAATATATAAAAATCTCAATTTGTTGCTAACTATAAGATACTGCAAATAATTAATTTATGCAGTAAACACATGCTGCGCGCTATAGGAAAGGTATTGCCTATCAAATAATGTGTACGCAGATAAATTCCTAGATAAATTAATTATTTTTAATGTCTTATGGTTAGCAACAAATTGAAACTTTACATATTTTGAGAGTACGACATCCGCGGATTAATTTGATACCATAATTTCGCCAGCGTACACATTATTTGATACCTTCTCTATAGCGCGCCTATAGCGAAACACGTAAATATCTGAATTTGTTGCTAACCATAAGACACTGCAAATAATTAATTTATGCAGTAAACGCGCGCGCCGCGCGCTATAGTCAGAGTATTACTTATCAAATAATGTGTACGCTGGCGAAATTATGGTATCAAATTAATCCGCGGATGTCGTACTCTCAAAATATGTAAAGTTTCAATTTTTTGCTAACCGTAAGACAATGGAAATAATTAATTTATACAGTAAACGCGCGCGCCGCGCGCTATAGCCAGAGTATTACTTATCAAATAATGTGTACGCTGGCGAAATTATGGTATCAAATTAATCCGCGGATGTCGCACTATCAAAATATGTAAAGTTTCAATTTTTTGCTAACCATAAGGCAATGCAAATAATTAACTTACGCAGTAAACGCGCGCGCCGCGCGCTATAGCCGAGGTATTGCTTATCAAATAATGTGTACGCTGGCGTAATTATGGTATCAAATTAATCCGCGGATGTCGCACTATCAAAATATGTAAAGTTTCAATTTTTTGCTAACCATAAGGCAATGCAAATAATTAACTTATGCAGTAAACGCGCGCGCCGCGCGCTATAGCCAAGGTATTGCTTATCAAATAATGTGTACGCTGGCGAAATTATGGTATCAAATTAATCCGCGGATGTCGTACTCTCAAAATATGTAAAGTTTCAATTTGTTGCTAACCATAACACATTAAAAATAATTAATTTATCTAGGAATTTATCTGCGTACACATTATTTGATAGGCAATACCTTTCCTATAGCGCGCAGCATGTGTTTACTGCATAAATTAATTATTTGCAGTGTCTTATAGTTAGCAACAAATTGAGATTTTTATATATTTTGATAGTACAATATCTGGGGGTTATTTTGATATTACAATTATACCAGCGTACACATTTTTTGACATTCGTTAACGTGCCTACCGCGCGCGACGCGCGCATTTCCTTGGTAAATTAATTATCTTTAGTGTTTTATGGTTAGCAATAATTTTAAATTTTTAATAGTACGATGGCTGAGGATTATTTTGGAATCATAGTTATGCGAGTAACAAATTTATTTCTTCTAGTTTACTCTTGTAACTCTCTGTATAAATCTCTTGTAACTCTCTGTATGGTGATTGTTTATTGTTATTGGTGCTTATTTTGCAAGTAACAATATCGAGAGTAGCATATTTTGTGAGCAACAAATTAGCAACATATTTTAACGTTGCTTTTGCGTATGATTTTTGCGATATAAGGGTATTGTCACGCTAACTTAAACTTCCGTTAGCGGAACATTATTTTAAAAAAAAATTAATAGAGCAACAAATTTTTTTCTTAAGCAACTTTTTAGCAACAAATGAGCAACAAATAAAAAAATTTGTTTGAATTAATTCTGCTCATTTTGTTCCGCTAACTTATAGGATGTCATTTCAGCATTTACATAGACACAATGCTGACTTAATAGGATCTAATAAGTTAATGTTAATTTATCTTCTCCACAGATCTGTGCGTGAGAATATGAATATAAAGGACCGCAAAAATACGAAACGGTTGCTGTTGTACTGTTTACATGGGTGGGGCATCCCTTTACTGTTTTCAATCTTTATTATCGTTGCCGATAACACGGATTTCCTGCCAGAATATCTGGCACCCGATATTGGCAATATCGGATGTACGTTATCATGTGAGTTATTAATCGATAATAATTTTCCGAAAGATGATATAACGTAAGTTATAGCGATTTCGGCTGGGGCACACCGGTTGCACATTTCAGGTGTCGGTGCAATTTTTGTGTTTGGCTAGTTAAATAATTCAGTCCCTTAACGGTGCCGCGTGTTCGTCTGGGCTCAATACGCCTCATAAGTGCATATTAGGTGTACACGAAGTGGACCCGAGAAAATAATCGAAGCCAGTTTGTGTGCCACCGGTAAGGTGCTACACCGGTGCGCCCCAGCCGAAATCGCTATTAGATAATACTAATAACAGAGTTCTTGGAAATATTACCGACTTCTTGTAACGAAAGCTGACTCGTCTGCGCAGTGTTGAATATTTCTTCGAAACTCCTTGATAGAATAATTTACGCAGCAAATAGATAGATATAGTAATTAGATAGAGTTGAGAATTAATACCAGGTGAATTACAGTCAGAAAATTTATGTAGTATTCAAACTTTATCATATCGCGAGAAGAAAACACGTAAAATTTTCTGTCTATCATCGTACCACAATGCAGTAATTAAAAACCATTTCGAGTAACTGTATTGCCTGTCCTATATCATTGCTCCTCAATATAAAATATAATTATAAATGTATTTAACTATAAGAGATATTAATTAATATGTTTTATATACAGCAAATAATTTTAAATAGAAACGTGATAATTACATTTATTATATTTAACAATATATCCTAGAATATTTTTGAAAATTATTTTTAATAGAAGTTGAAAATATTAAACGTTATAGTTTTCAACTATAAATATTTCAAATATTTGTTCCATTTCTGTAATTAAATTTTTCAGATGACATATAAAATTAAATATAGAAAACAAGGGTATAATATGGCTCAGTGTACGTTATGGCTGTAATGATATCTCTAAAGTTTTTAGACGCAAGAAAACTCTAATTCAAGAATATTCTAAATGATGGAAAATTAAATTGAATTGGGTCATCCTCAGTGCTATTTAAATTTATAGAATTTTCGTTAAAATGCATACATAATTCTTTGTGTCTCTATTTTAATCCCAATTTTAATTTTAGTTTATAATTTTAATGTCAATCTTATCATATTGTTTTAACGTTTGACGATAAATTTTAACACATAGTTTTTTTATTTATTTATTTTATTTTAATTTCCTGGATAAAATTTCAAAAAATAATAATTAAATTTTAAATAATATTTATTTTAATTTGCTAGATAAAATTTTAAACGATAATTACAAATAATAATTTCAAGACATAGAACTAGTTAAGAATGAACAGTTTTATCTTATTTTAATTTTTGAAGTACTGCGGTTTATAATGTTCGTTCATACTGTTACTAATACAACCAAAGACATCGCCATCGTGCAATAAACAAGAACAGTGAAATATAAATTAATTAACCACGGATTTATATAAACATTTTTATACAAATCTAAATAAGAACGCCTTCACGGTCATAGCTGGATCTTGGTGCTTCCGTATTTAATCGTGTGATTTTATATACTTTATCAGATTCAACACAAACACGCGCCGTTACTTTTGGTCATAATGCAGCTGTAATCGAACAAGAGTCAATAATAATATCACATTTATAGGGGTGTGCGGGTACCCGAGATTTCGGGTTTGGGTCGGGTTCGGAAATTTTTTTCCAGGTAGTGTCCGAAAGTTACGGCTCGATTTCGGATAGCGCAAGTTTCGGGTACCCGTACACCCCTACACATTTATTCAATTAAAATTAATTTAATAATACACGTTGCTCACTAGCATCAAATATTAACCCTCTCCTCCCTACGTACGGGTGTCTTAGCCAACTCGGCTACTGAGGCTGAGATGATATTATGTATCATCAACATATTTAACTAATTTGACTAAGCGATTGAAAAAAACAAGTCATATAGAAACCATTTCTCGAGATAAGAATTTTCAGTAAAGAACGATAACAAAATTTAAACTTATGTGAACATGGTACCCTTTATAATTATGAATTTTTTTGTAAGGTTTAATTTAGATTTAACAGAGAAAGAAAATGCTGATGAAAAATCACAAATATCTCAAAATTGTGTAGCTCTTTTGAAATGAAACTTGGCACAAAATTTTCTTTTATCTGAGTAGATAATTTTCTCCGTATAACGATTCATTGGGCACGTTCACGGGACCCAAAATTCGCAACCTTGTCCTGCTACACTTCCTTCTCCAGAAGAACAATATTTTCATTTTCATGTTACAATTTTCTATGTACAGCGTAATAATTTTGAAAAAGATTAATTAAATTTTATTATGATTTTAATCAAAAGATAGATACAATTGGAATAACTACAGCGATTTAATTTTCGCTTATGGACCGCAGACGATTGTAACAATATCCAACGTGCTATTTTTCATTCTCACGGCGAAATATTACAATACAGTAAAAGCGGATATAAAAAATATAAATACCGATCCCAGAAGCAAACAATTTGATTCCATTAAGAACAGGTGAGTGATTTTGCGTCTTAAAACATCGATTTTCTTTTTATTTTTGGAAGTAAATGTAAACTAAAAAACAAAGTTTAAAAAATTTGTAGTTAAAGTAAATTTTAAACGCGTATTTTAGCACCTATTGTGTTGATTTTATTATTTTCATCCTATATTTAAAGTTCTGCAATGTACGCAACAATGCAAGAATCGTTTCTACTTAAAACTAAAACAGAAGAAAAATGACAATAAAATAGTGTATGTTCCAAAAACTAGTTTATACTATTGATTTTTATTATTATATAAATAATCAGTTAGATAACTATGCTGTGTAAAAATAACATTACTTAGCCCTAGCTACATACTAAAAATCATTTCGCACTTAATAAAATCATTTCTTTGGTTTTATTAATTGCGAAATAATATTTACTAGATAACCAGATATAAGTAATGGTTACTTTTACAAAGCATAATTAGCTAACTGATTATTCATCATAGCAAACGTAAACTAAACTTCTAATTTCTAAACTTCAGTTTTTTATTAAGAGTTCTTCATTCAGAGAAAGTTAATCACGATAGTTATTTATATATGCCAATAAACATTAACTTTCAATGTTATAATTTTACACTCAACTATATAACTATAACAATACGATACAACATTTTATATCACATATACTTGTTGAGAGTGAAATAATTTTATATTCTCGTTCTCGTTACTTAAATGTGGTGATACATCATATTAGGATCATATTAAGTCACATTAAGATATTATTTATATATTAATATATATTAGCTAAAAATTGATGCTCATTTTACATCATGGGTTATTGCAAGAAATATAAAGTGCTTCGGTAATCAAACTGAATAATGCTCATTTCCATTAATATAGATCAACTGTGATTTTAGTTTAATTTACTCTTTATCTTTTTCCAATCCTTAAAACTCAAGAAAAATAAAGAGTTTAATTTAAACTGAGATTAGAGTTAATCTGCGTTGATGGAAATAGGTTTAAGACACTCAATGGACGGGATGCTGAAGAATCCAAGTACAAATTCTGGTTGAGGTAATATTTTTCGCAATAAATTTCTACGATTTTTGGAATGAGAGAGAAGAGGTAGTAAAAATGTTTGTAAATATTGAAATTATTAAATTAATTAATGATTTAATTTTAAAGATATTCCTTTTTGGGTTCTGCTTAAAAAGATGTTTTTAATCTGGCGAGTATACGACGTGTTTTAAAAATCTTGCAAATGTTTGTAAATTAATCTAAAAAATTATTGGCCATGAAGATCTGCTTTTAGCTGGTATAGCTGTTATCGTCATTTATGTTGATACATTAATATTGCTAAATGTAAAATTATAACATTAACATACATAAAATGAATTAAGGCCTAAGATGAACAAGTTATATGATACTTAAATTATTTTCACTTTTACATCATATTCTAAAAATTGCAGGAATAACGATGAATATAATTGACCATATCTTTAAAAGAGATCCAGAAATCTTCTATTTTAAATTATAATTTCGAGTAAATTTACAATAACTTCACGATTCGATAAATAATTACAACATTTTAATGAAAATCATATCACTATGACAGATGTCATCATCAAAAAAAGATGGCATCGTGACAAATTTAATAGGAAAAAATTAATAATTAATTAACAAAAGCTATATCGTAATAAGGAGAGTGATTTTGAGGATATTCTTTATAATTATGAATTTTTTTTGTTAAGGTTGATTTAAGTTTAGCGGAGAAAAAAGGTATTTAAAAAAAATAACATTTTTTTGCGATATCTCGAAATTGTAGGGGTCTTTTGAAACGAAACTTGGCAAACAATTTTCTTTTATCTGTGTGGATATTTTGCTCTATATAACGATTGATTACAAGCGGGACACAAAATCACTCTTCTGATTACACTATACCTCTTCTAAGCATGATTCCACATCGGTTAAGTTAATCCTATAATTGTATTGTAATAATAATAAGATAAGGTTGCTAAAATTGCACCACTTTTAACATAAAGGCTTATAACTCAGAAATTTAGAGGAATATTTTTAATTTTCTTACGTCATAATAAAGTACAGCAGTTCTCTTTTCATACTTATTTTTTGTGGAACTTTATGTATTGTCATAAATTCTTAATAACGATTTTTAAGAAGCCTTTAAATAATGCTATTTAGGCAATCTCTTAAATCGCGCCACACGTTAATATTACATCATAGGTTAAAGCGATAGTTTTTCTACTAGATTCATTATTCTCGAACAAAAATACGTTAAATAAGCATAATTTTATTAATATTGGAGATAAATACCGTAAAGATAAATGTAATTTCCATACATGTCATCATTTCGATAACTTTTCATTTATATTGCAATAACATTGCTACATTACGGCAATATTGTTACAATGTACGTTCTGCATGATTATTATATTTAAGTTTATATGTATAACCACGATCAAAGCAATAGTATGATTTAGAAAACTAACGGAAAGTAATGCGGCGTATACAAGGTTCATATTCGCTGCCTTAATTTACATTGTATTGACAATTTCACGGTCTTGAGTCTTATATTAGGAAATTAAGACATGGTGCGATTTAAGAAACTAAAGTATTTTGTAAAACTTTATTCATTTGATTTACAAATAAGAACATAAAGTTATTTGAACTTTGTTAATCTAATTTTAATAATATTGTGATTATTGCAAATTATAAAAATTCAGATTATTTATTTTACCTCTTTTGCATTTAAACTATGAAATGTGTTGAAAAATAGCAGCGAATTTACGATTTTGCTATACATATTAACATCAAAATTTCTATTATTCTTAACATATTGAGATCAATGAAGGATAATGATAATGTCATGTAGTTCCCAAATAATCCCACAAAGAGTGTACAAGTACTATGATTGAATTTGTAGGTACAATTTAGTAGAAGCCGGTGCGGTATCGGCAACCTTACTCTATACTGTACAGCCTATAGCTTCAGGAAATGAACAAGGCATTAGTACAATAAAATAACGGATTAAAAATCTACTGTAACGACATGAAGTGATATGACGTCGGTTGTCAAATTAGCTGCAATTGATAAAGATTCGGTGAATCGAAAACTGTTCAGTTCTTGTAAAGTAAATAAAAATAAGAATAAAAGTGATATTTAATTTATAAATTGCTCGTCTTAGGCGCTGATTTTCTTTACTATGACTTTGCATAAACAAGCATAAATATTATTAATATTATATTTATTGTAATATTAATATTTTGTTACTGTCAATCGATGTTTACTCCGTACATACAAATAAATA
Source organism: Solenopsis invicta (assembly GCF_016802725.1). Lineage (NCBI taxonomy): Eukaryota > Metazoa > Arthropoda > Insecta > Hymenoptera > Formicidae > Solenopsis > Solenopsis invicta. Next base: position 6,947,617 of record NC_052672.1, on the reverse strand, counting down.
ACTATTGCTATTAATTTCCAATAAATGAGGAACGCTTTATACACAATTATTTTGGTATTATAGCAAATGTCTAAGGAATCTTAAATACATTGTAATAATAGAACAATATTTATCTAATTTTATAACTGTTTTATCTGTACTTATGAGTGATATCTTAACGTATCGTTTTGTTAATATTTCCAATTTTATTTTATAGACGGATTGTGTTCATATTATTTTTTAATCAATTGTATTTATATTATTTTTCAATAGATTTATCATGTTCGTCAAACTGTTCATCGTTATGGGAATGCAATGGATATTCGAGACAGTAGAGTACTTCCTCGCCAAATCTTTAGGTTTCGATCATCACGTGAAGGTGTTTTTTTACCTCATTTTAGTCTTAGATTGTCTTGAAGGTTTATTGATTTTCATTATTTTTGTTATGAAAAAAAATGTGTATCAAGCTATTCGCAAACGATTGCAAGATATAAAAAAAAATTAATCTGCAACGTAATGTCATTGTTTATTTATATAGTCAGGAAAAACGCGATCAACTACGCTATATTTTTGTTTCATTTACGCGACTTATGTTTTAAAAAGAGTCGATAACTAAGCCATATTGAGAATTTAAGAGATCGGAAAGAGGGTAACGATATAAAAGAGAGAGTAACAATTTAAATAGGAAAACAGATGGACCATTCCAGGGATTTGGTTAATCCGGAAAAGATGATCCTAACTAGCAATACAATGAATTGAATAAGGAAAGGAATCAAACAGAAAGATTGCAACAAAAGTTCGAAAAGATCATTGCCTGAAAGCGACATCCTGCTCTAGTAAAATTTAGTTTACACCAAAATGAGTGGACAAAAGATGACGTTGAAGAAATCACCAATACGTCGAAAGTAAAGCAATCTGTCGGTTTGTCTTCTGTTCCTAAATTTGCTGATGAAATGAGTGTACACTTTTAAAGTAAAATGAAAAAAAGAGAGTACTACGGCTGCTGTAAACATTATGGTTACCGCCATTATCCCCGTTATTAAATAACGAAGTCAAATAATTTTTTATGGAATTATACAATTAATAGCCCGCTGTTTTTAATAGCGCTAACGTGCCAATACACAATAACAATAGTTATAAAGTACTTTTACTTTTCAGAACTTTTAAACTTTTCCAACATATATATGCACTTCATTCCTCATACGTCGTCATTGTTTTTATACTTGACCGTATTATCACTCGAATAAATGTACATTCGAGTGCTTCTTTGTCATTTAACTTTATGTTCAGCTATACACACTTTGAATTACGCGGAGTAACACAATACCATGGAATTTTGTTAATAGTTTTTTAAACAATATTTTCGTATCGAAATATTTCTTCGATAAATCGACTGTTATTTTAAAGCGCATTGTTCAGAAACACTAAAAGTAGAAGCACTCTTCTAATCTATAAAGTTTAAAAGTCAGTAAGGTTAGAAAGGATGTTCCAATCCAGTCTAATGCAGGAATACAAAACACAGCTATTCGCCACCGAAATTTGACGAGCTCAAGTAATTCTCCAAAGATTTGTCTAGATGCGAAAATGTAAATAAGGACATCTTAATCGACTCGTCATTAAGAAACATGGAAGTAAATGCCATGCACAAGCAGTGGGCTTTGCACAAGGGCATAGATGTTCCGTAAATTGCACACTCTGCACAAGGACATGATCAATTCACAATCAATCTCTCTCTTATCGTCTCAGGACAGTACATTTTAATTTGCCATTTTTTCATACAATTTTTGATTTACCAAATAAAATGTATCAAACACGTCAACCAGAGTATGATTCTCTTAATGTATCGTCGGACATGGAAAATTTATTATATTATCAATAATAAGAATGTACGATAGTTTTTGTAAAGATATTGTAAACAAGTCATAAATATATGTCTGTGTAAAATCTGTATTCCTCGTCAAATTAATCGATGCTTTTCCCATTTATTGTCACATTTAATTTCGCATTCACCTTCCCTCAGAAGTTTACTATCACTATTTTAAGCGAAATTATGAAGACTAGTTATTATTTATAGAATTTAGATTTGTTTAGTAAATTGTCGTTATATGCTAATATGATAATAACTAATATTCGCGCTAACGGAAAATTTTTATGCATAAGGACGAATTCAATGCGAAATAATGCGCAAATGCGAAAAAATACGCAATATTACGACAGTTGAATTATGTAGAATTTCGTAAAGTACGTAAAAATATTTACTAAGTGGTAAGACTTGTTTTGTTTTATTACGAACGAATTATTACGGAACGGGCATAGTTCTTCTTACAGATACGGTAAAAATTCGCCGACGTATGCCTCATTACGAATTATTAAAGGATATAGAATTTTTTGGATTTTCAAAGAAGGAATACCGATCTAATTGTAAGGCTTATCATGATTTTCTACGTGGTTCTCTTAATTATCCCAAAACTTTAAAGCTAGGTTTATTCTACGTCTCATTACAAATTGTTTCGAATTAGATGTAGATTTTTTATTTCTATACGACTGTAAATGTTACAATATCCTTTAATATTAAACCCTTAAAATATTATAAATAATAGTTATATGTTCTTTCTTGGCAACATTATATAAAAATTATTTGAATATTATATAACAAGTAAGTAACACAATGTACTTTAATATTTTTAATTATCGGGAATGTTATAACTTATTTTAATAATTAATAAAGTTTATAAATATCTTATGCACAATAATTTGCATTAATATTTAAACAAAAATAATACTTGTACAACAGTTTCATAACATTTCGCGGATATTAAAATAAATATATCATGAATATTATTAAAGTAGATATATAACATTAATACAATATTGCTATAATATTACAAATTATAAAAAATGTTAAACAATATACTCGAAATATTATTTTAATATTATTTTAATATTATTTTAATATTATTTTAACTTTCAATAATATTTATATAATGTTCGAGAAATATTATAGAGTCTACAGGGCTTGAAATACTAGTAAATAAATATTAAAAGATTACCACTTCTTTCTTTATATGTATATACCTATAGTTAATTATAAAATGAATTACGGGATATCAAGGTTTCATTTATGTAACAGAAATACATTTCTATTTCAAATTATTAATACCAATGTTTTATGAATTTTATGATACATTCTTTTTTATTTGTTATACGTGCAGAATATATTATAACGAAGTCATATAATTTCTTAAAGTAAAGCATTTTCCATAAATAATTATCGGTAATAAAATTGCAAACGCTCATCAAGATAAACGTCAAATAAAAATTTTGTAATTATTATAAATAAATTCTTAATAATTATAATGATTTCTAACTTACAAAATAAAAGTCCATTTTCTGACAGTATCATAATTATAGAATTTATACGTAAATTTTTTCCTTCTTACGGTTCTTGTGGGGAGGCTCTAAAGTTGCTGCACGTTACAGAAAACTGATAATATGGATCGAAGTAAAGGTATGTCGGTACTCTGCACTTATCATAATATGAGAAATCCTGCTTGGAGCTGTGAAGAAGGATTTTCGAAATGAGTTGCGGCTCTAGCTGCGAACTTGAGGGAGAGTTCGCTAGCTTGGCCAACGTCGGTACATCCAGGAAATTTGCGGACTGCCCAAAGGCAACGATATACATATTATACTTCAAGCTGTGCATCGAAGAACGAAAGCGCGAACGCGGGAGCCGCAAGGACCGCGTGATAAGATAGGCCCAATCGCAAGGCATCACAAATCCCCTTGAGTGGGATAGGAAGCCTTCCAAACCTCCTTTAAAAAATTTTAACTTCACTTCTCTGTTGGGACCGTCGACGTCCAGACGAACCGTGAGAACATCCCGCCTCGACGAGGAGCGTTCGTGTTGGTAAGACAAAACAACATTTTGTAAAGCCGGTTTGGCCGATCGATTAGGTGACGCGCAATAGACACCGGTGTCGTCTTTATGAGAAATCTAGAGATTATTAAATAAGAAATTAGACATTGTGTCTAACAAAAACTTAGGGCATTACATGCCAAAATAAACCACTCATTTTTGACAAATTTTTCAGATTTTAAAACTTATTGAAGTATGGGTTAAAAGATATAATTTTTTATACAAAATCTTAATCCAACTCTTTGAATACATGCAAAGGGAATAATGTTTGCAATTTATTATTATCGATTTATCTCAATTTTTTGGAGAGAAGGAGGAATTAATATAATAAAATTAGCGTCGTTTCCTATAGAAAAGGGTTCACTGTTTCACATGGTGATAATTTTAGGTAATTATATATTATCAATCCTATTCAAGAATTTGAAATCTTTGAAATTATATCATAACTAGATACCAATTTTTATACTAAATCCTTCAAAATAAAGTACATGTTTGCTTTAACTGTTCGATTCAATTCGTAGTACTAAATACCTGTGCTGCGTCGGTGTGTTTCAAGCGTTAAGGCCTATCCAGACAAATTTGCATAACTGCATAATTATATGTATAAGGAATTTAACTGGTTTATGTTCTTATTCATGTGCTAATGAACAAATCAATTTCTTTATGTATGTAAATAGTTATGCAACTATGCAAGTTTGTCTAAATAGGTCCTTTATACTATGTAAACAATTTCGCATCACAAAGATTTTAAAGCCATTTGAAATTGCTAAAATACAGACATCATTCAAACCAGGGTTCATTGTCAGTAAAAAAAATGTCAATTTTGGCGAATTTTAACTAAAACTGTTCTCCTTACCTCACCAACATGCACGTAATCCAAATATCAATCGACATTTGGAATGCGCTGGAAATAGTGAGGTAAGGAGAAAGCTTTAAATCGAAAATTAGCCGAAATGTGCATTTTTGCAAAGCCCAGATCTAAACCTTATTGGAAGGATTACTAATCGTAATTTAAACATTTTTTCAAGTACTTTAAATTTAAAGCATTTCAATAATGTCTTCTATATTTAATATTTGCAATTTGATTAATATAATAAATGCAAATATGTTTTCTGAAATACTTAATAAAATAATGCATTATTTATATACATATAAAATAAGCAGCAAAAATTTTCTAAATGCATTCGCGATGTGTACTAAATTTATGTAGTAAAAGTATATATAAACCTGTTATACAAGAATGTCACACAATTTTATTGCGTAACATTCTTGCTTAACAAATTTGTAGATACTTCTACTACATAAACTTATTGTTAGTACACGTTATAGGTGCATTTAAAAAATTTTCCCTCGGATAGTCAACGAAAGCAATAAGACAAATTTTTTGCTTGTATATTTTCTACTTAATTGACGTACCTAAGCAAAATTTGCCCAATCTTAAAAAACCCAATTAGAAAATTTAGTGGCTGTGATAGATTTCAGAAACATTTCCGTTGCAACATATTATATCGCAGTTTTAAAAACATTTCTATAGCAAGATTTCACAAGATATTTTAGTCCTTTCATTTCTAAATGATACTATTGAATATGAAGTAACGATTAGCACTTAAAACTTTGTGTGCACCATGAGACCTTTACATCACGAAATCAGATTTTATTCGCATCGACTATAGTATTATAATCACGACATCATATCACATTAACAATCACCGATTTCTGAACATAGTTATAAGATTTCTCGTTTAGAATGATTATTTTATCCAAAGGCTGTCTCCCGCACATTTAATAAGATTCGATTCTTTACTACTTTCTATTTTTAAATCAAGCATAAAAAGTCGTTTATCAAGGTCATGTGTAATGAATGTTTACAAACTGTTCAGACTAAACAAGTTTCTGTAATGTATAAATAGATATTATATTACGTACGATTCACACTTGCAATAAATCGTGCACAACATACATAATACACACATACACAAGCGAATGCAAACACGCGCATTCGGACGGCATGGTAGATGGTCAAGCGCATACACTCAAGAAAAAAGAGAAAGTCTCGGACATCGCGGTGTCAATATCGCAATCGTCAAAAACAAATTATAAATGACTCATTAAAAGAATATCGATGTTTCCTCCTGAGCTCGTTGCAACCGTCCGTCTCGATCTCTCGGCAATCATTTTGCGGCGTTTGGGATTTCGCGATTCACGTTGTTCAATAGAAGCAAAAATTTTGGAATTGAGATTAATCTAGACAGAGCTCGGAAAACCAGTGAATATAAATGAGGTTGGCGGAAGATTTCTTTTTCTCATTCCGTCAAAAGCTACGACAGTGTCCGAGTCTTCTCAATATACACGAGACTCAGGGTGACTACACCCCTTTTTTAATTCCGCAAAATAGAAGAGTAGGGGAGGGACAGATTTTCAGCATAATATCAACTGATGTTATGTTGACGCGTTGAAATAAAGAGTGCGTTTGAAAAGACCACTACTAGCGTTATTTGTGTCTTCTATCTTTATCATTCATTAGATGTTCACAAGAAAAGACTAATGCACATAACGCTAATAACATCTCTCCAAACACACTCCTAAGAGAGCTCTCAATTCGCTTTTCCGCGCTAATCTATTCGATTGTGTCACATCGAGAAACATGTGTAAATAATGTCCACGAATGTCAAAGAATAATTTCATTAAAAGCAACGTATCCTCAGACTGGATAATGTTATAAAATTAATGGAACAAGTCGTTGATTAATTACAGAGACACATACAAAGGAAACGAGTATTCGACTGAATACACAGATAACTCGCTGCAACGTAACGTCACTTCGAGAAGACAAGAAAATTGATAAATAAAGAGAGAACTGAGTGAGGATTCAAACAAGTAATTTAATTTTTCAATTTTTCAAACAAGTAAGTTAATTATTTATTCTGTTACTTTCATTGCAATGCGTTAAATAAATGTTTATCCCAATTTTTTGTTGATAAACAAAATAAGTAATACATTTAGATAGAAAGATATATATAAAAATTTAATTTATAGAAACGTTCTAATTTATAAATATATAAGAATATAATATCTTTGCTTAGAAAAGATAAAGAAATATTGAAGATAAATATTGATCTTGGTTTAAAATTTTAATAATCACTTATTATAAAATAATAATTTTATATCAAGTATTGTATAACCTAATTTAAAATGGTACAAACAGTTTATGCTCAGAATGATTTCAATAAAAACATAATAATTCAAGTTATTATTAAACAGATAGCAACTATTTCTGCCCGGAGTAGTAAATGAAAGAAGAATCGAAACACACAGAAATAAAATTAAGTGCAGGAAAGCATATTGTAATAATATTGTTGTGCATAAAACTTACAAATCGATGTGAAATGACGGTTTAAAACTTAAGCAATTAAAGAAATTGGTTTAAATACGACTTAAAATAATAATTCAGCAGGAAAGTATGAAGAAGTTCTTTTTGAATAAGAGTGAAAAACGCTGCATGTATTATTTGTAGACAAGTAAATTATATTTTTATTAAAATGAAGTGTACGTAGAAAAAACAGGTTTAAAGTACAAAAAGCAGCAGCTTTGAAATGTGACTGCAAATTAATCAAAATAATAATCTGGAAGTATCAATTAAGAACGTGACGTTGACTTTAAAAAAGCGATAATAATACAGAGATATATACTTTGTATTAAATAAACGAATAATTACAGTTTTACACAACTATGTCTATGATAAGGTTTGCTTTGCTCGGCCTGCTATTATCCTTGATAAAAGCATCATCCGAGTGGCAACTAACGAAATGTTGCCCACCGGGACAGATCTATGTAAACGGCCCCAACTGTGAATCAGTACCGTTATTCGCGATAGACGTTTATTCTCACTATTGGAACATTACCCGAGAGTTCCAAAAACTTCCTCAGTGCAACGAACCTGAGGATCTTGTGACAACGGTACTCGACGATTTTGAATCTGACACTGTCTTGGAGGTAAATTGAAATTAAATTGATCTTGTTTATCTTTAACTTTAAGGTCGCAATGTCATGATTGACAAGAAAGAAATCAAGTTTTATAAAAAATATAAAGAGAATAATAAAGAAGTATAAAGAGAAATCTAGGAAAGACAAGAAATGTTTTTTTGATTCGCTAATGTATGTACCTATTTATATCATTTAAAAGAAAAATAATAATATCCACACTTGGCATACCATTCTAATCATATAACTAAAGTAAAATGTTATTTAACAACAATTATATGATGTTATAAGCGAGTGACTCCTGTTTAACAACTTAACAAATTGTTTGTAGGTGCCAGCTTGCCTTGAATATTTTTACAAGTCAGGGGAAAAAACACCCAAAATAATAATTCGTTACTGTCGATCAAACAAGGACCAACAAGTGAAAGCAAATGATACATCCTTTCCGCAACTCTTACACACCAGAAAATGTTGCTTTGGCGATACAATATTCGACAGCGGCACAAAGACATGTGTGACCCGATTAAACGAATCACAGAGTCTTGGAGCATTTTTGTTCAATAGATCAACTGACGCAGAAAGTTCAGTGATACTCACCCAAGGTCCACCTAAGTGTAAAGGGCCGATCGTTAACTATGAAATTAACGAAAACGATATCTTCCTACGGAACAATACATATATGGTAAGCAAGAAATTAGAACTTCTACTTGTAAGATAATTTTCGCAGCAATTGCGTATTAATTATTATTTTAAGTATTCTGAAAATTTAATTTTTTTACAAATTAAATAAACCAAACCTTCTACGGTCATAGCTAGATCTTGCTATTTTTGTTTATCTGAATTTATAAACACATTCAAACTTAGCAAAACTGTGCGCTAATTACTTTTCAGCCATAATAAAGTCCTAAGCTAAATAAGAAAGAGTAATATCACGTAATTTATTAAATTAAATTTCATTTAATAATAATTGATGCGTACTTGGATCTATCTATTCGCCCCCGAAAAAACTGTATAAAAGTTTAATATCAGCGCACAGTTTGAATATGTATATAAATTCACATAAACAAAAATAGCACAATGATCAAGATACGACCATAGAAGGCTTAGTTTATTTAATTTGTATTGTACATTATAGGTCGACTTTTTCGTTTATTTTTTTAATTTTGTTAACAATGAGTAATTAAGGAAAACAAAATTTCAGTTTTACGCAAGATTTTATTGTATAGTATTGATTTTAATGTTTTGTTTTTTCACTTTTATGTATGAACAGAATGTATATTGACACAAATATGATTTCCGAATTATACAATAGCCTCTATTAATATTTTGACAAATATTTTTAGCGATATTGTTTCATTTTTACTATATGTCCAAAAAATTATCTTACCAAAGAGACAAAAATAAATACTTGTAACTGACTAAAATATTGAAACTTGTTGCTTATACATAAGTATTTCGTAACCACATTGAATTTGAAATCACCATAAGTATTTTATTAATATATAAATTATTAATTTTATCCAGTATTTATAACTAAAATTGCTTATATTATAGACATATTAATGTTCTATCTTACAATGTTTAGTGGCATATCCATTTGCTTTGATCACTGCCGTACAACAAAGTGGCATTCATTTGACGAACTTTAATATGCGAGTAAGGGAAATTTTTGTCGATTTTTCTTATAAAATCTTGAAAAAAAAGCTTCGTATTTGAATATTTGCTTTTTTTAACGTACGTATTTAAGGGGAGAAGATCATGTAATCAAAAGCTAATTACATGTTTAGTGGTGCCAATGTATATTATGTACATTTTTTACTCTTCCTGAGATAGGAGTTCTTAAAAAATGCTAACATTAGTAATAAAGATTGGATTCTTAATTTATTAATTCTGTGATATTATTTATTCTAATTCAACCTAAGATCTGTGTTTGAAAGTAACGACACTGTTCAAAAGACTCAGATATATTCCTCAAAATCGAAAAATATATTTTCAACCACAATTCCTGCTGAGACTAGTTAAAACCGTACACAAGCCTATCTTGTCTTTAAATGTGTTATATACAAAACATGATTTAGTTTCAATTGTAAATTAAATGTATATATTGCCAGTTAGAAAACAGCATCATATTATCTCGCGTGAGTAGTAGAGTGTAATCTTACAAATGTTTCTGGCATCTTTCAAATAGCAGAAATTTTGATGATGATGGTTTTAAAAATGCCAATTGTTACTTAAAGTTGTCACGTAATGAAGGTATCAATTTAGCACCAAATGCGAACTAAGTTGCCATAATCATAATTCTGATAGCAGTAAATGTTATGATTGCATGCAATATACCAGTAGTAAAATAGACATATTGCTATGTAGGATAATTTATAAAAGCTTTTACATCTTCTGAAATAGAAACCTTCTAGATATGTCGATAAGTATTAAAACAACATTATGTAAATGATTCAAATACCTTAACAGGTGATGATACCAGTGTTGAAAAATAATGTCAAAGAGGAACCAGTTACTGAGGATAACGCTTGTCTCGAGATGACGCCGGAGTTTGCAGTTAAACGAAACTTGGTAGTCCGTATGTGTAGGGATCCGCAATTCTGCGACACGAACGCTTGTATCAGAAAGTGCTGTCCAGAAGATACATATGCTTATGAAGATGGTTGCATTAGTTTTCTTCGTTCTACCAATGAAGTGGGAGAATTTTACAATGCTTTTGTGAACGCCGTAGATCAAACGAATTCGTTCACTTTCGACACGAACAAAAGTATTACTAATCAGAGTTACCAAACTAAATAATTTCCTCAAATTTTTATTATATTACGGGAGAATTTCTGGGAAAATGCAAATAGTACAGATACTTACATTTTCTTCTTACAAAAATTATTTTGTGTTCTGTCTAATAGTTTCACTTGATAATAACAAAATCTAAATTTAGAATAAAATCCCCCAATATTGTAACCCTACATCTAATGGTATTTAAACACTTCTATTACTTTCTAATAAAAATTTATATTTTTATCATTATTACATTGTTTATCTGTCATTACTAATTGATAATAGATGACAATTGTCAACGTTAATTCTATCCACAGAGAGAAACGGAATTAATTTACTTCTATTTATTTTTTAGGCCACGGGGTTTTGATTCAGAAGCCACAATGTGACTTAATACACGGTTACGATTCAAATGTTTGGGAGAAACGTGTGTTACTGACGTCAAATGGACATGTTTTTATCAATAATTATGATACAAACGACAAGCACTGCTTCGAAGTCTATCATAACTATTCCGACTACAACTCTTCTCGTTTTGAATTGTTTGTCTGTCCCAAATACCTGACGACTGAGACTTATAAAAAGTATATTATTTCTATTACAGTCTCCAACTATATTATAATCTTCAACTATAAAATGTATTATGCGATAACTATATATATATATATATATATATATATATATATATATATACATATATATATAAATATATAAAACTCGTTATTCGTATATATTTCCAGCTACTATTCTATTACTATTTTCACTCATTTTTATATTTGTAAACATGCATGACCGAATAGAAAGATTGTATTAATATGAGATTTGCCAATACCTTGTTATATCGTAAATTTGTTCCGGAAAAGTGAATTTGTATTGATTTCCTAGTAATTAATTAAAATTCAATGCATTAAATTAGCATTTTATTAACAATGCTAGTGTATGCATTCAGACTCTTATCTCTTCTATTGCAAAGTTTTTTAAGTTTGATTAAATTCGACAGATTATTAGTTTGTTTCAATTGTACGATATCAAATAATCAAAACCTGTAGTAACATGTCGAGCAGCACATAATTAAAAAATATTCGAGTATATTTAAAAGCTGCAAATATTTTAGTTATATATATACGCGGAATAAGAAGCATTATTAATGTATGGAAAATTGATGAAAATAATGTCAGATCAATTTTCAAGCATTAGATGAACGTATCACATTTGTATATCCTACGAATTATGAAACCTAAAATGCATTTTTTGTTTAGCGCTGAGTGGTGGTTCGCCATATTGGTCGTCAAATGTATATTTCTGTTGATGACGTTGCTAGTATACGCGTACTTACCAAATCTGCAAAATATTCATGGAAAAACGGTTATATGTTATGTGAGCAGTATCTTGCTAACTACCATCACCGCATTCATCACCAATTGGTACACCAATGTTGGATATAAGCCACAAAAAACATCGTGCAAAGTTTTAGGTTTGTATACAAACGTCTTAGGAAATATTCGTATACGAATAACGTTAAAAAAACGTGAAAAATATTTTTCTAGCTTACATCGGGATTTTTTCTTTTCATGCGGTATTTTTCTGGCTTAATGTCTTGTGCTTCGACATATGGCGAACATTCGGGTAAGTCATACACTACAAAACGCGTAATATCAGTACAAAATTACCTGTTCAAAAAAAAAGTTAAAAAAAGGCGCCTAGTGTGTGGGTGTATCCCATAAATCTTTATTCTATTTACGAAACCCAAGTGGTGCTATCTTTGTATCTTCATTCAAAAAATTTCCTGTCCTGACCCATGTGGTACTCTCTTTAATTTCTATACAAAACCTAAGTGATTCTATTTCTTAATTCTCATTGAAAAATCTTCCTATTTCTAACCCAAGTGGTATTTACTTAAAAATAAATATCTTAAATGTATTTCAACATAAATGTATTTTTTCCAAAAAATGTATGAAATCTTTCCTGATCTTCCTCGTTTGCAATTTAATCTTTATAATAGTGTCACTTTTATACAAATTGACCACATATTTGTATCGCACGCAACATTTCATCAAGTCTCGATCGAAACATTTCTTATTCTTATACACATAATCCGATAAAAAGATGGCTATATAAAGACACATATGCATTTTGAATCAGTATCAATGATGGAGATTTCAGACTTCAATCTAAATTGTCGACAAATTGATGGCAAATTGTTGTATCATAAAGGCATCAACTTGTCAAGAAATGCGAATTCGATTGCTACAAATCTAATAATAACGCATGCTGTGATTAAAAGCAACATTTCAGCATTTACATAGACACAATGCTGACTTAATAGGATCTAATAAGTTAATGTTAATTTATCTTCTCCACAGATCTGTACGTGAGAATATGAATATAAAGGACCGCAAAAATACGAAACGGTTGCTGTTGTACTGTTTATATGGATGGGGCATCCCTTTACTGTTTTCAATCTTTATTATCGTTGCCGATAACACGGATTTCCTGCCAGAATATCTGGCACCCGATATTGGCAATATCGGATGTACGTTATCATGTGAGTTATTAATCGATAATAATTTTCCGAAAGACGATATAACGTAAGTTATAGCGATTTCGGCTGGGGCACATTTCAGGTGTCGGTGCAACTTTGGTGTTTGGCTAGTTAAATAATTCAGTCCCTTAATGGTGCCGCGTGTTCGTCTGGACTCAATATACCTCATAAGTGCATATTGGGTGTACACAAAGTGGACCCGAGAAAATAGTCGGAGCCAGTTTGTGTGCCACCGGTAAGGTGCTACACCGATGCGCCCCAGCCGAAATCGCTTTTAGATAATACTAATAACAGAGTTCTTGGAAATATTACCGACTTCTTGTAACGAAAGCTGACTCGTCTGCGCAGTGTTGAATATTTCTTCGAAACTCCTTGATACAATAATTTACGCGGCAAATAGATAGATATAGTAATTAGATAAAGTTGAGAATTAATACCAGATGAATTACAGTCAGAAAATTTATGTAGTATTCAAACTTTATCATATCGCGAGAAGAAAACAAACGTAAAATTTTCTGTCCATCATCGTACCACAATCCAGTAATTAAAAACCATTTCGAGTAACTGTATTGCCTGTCCTATATCATTGCTCCTCAATATAAAATATAATTATAAATGTATTCAACTATAAGAGATATTAATTAATATGTTTTATATACAGCAAATAATTTTAAATAGAAACGTGATAATTACATTTATTATATTTAACAATATATCCTAGAATATTTTTGAAAATTATTTTTAATAGAAGTTGAAAATATTAAACGTTATAGTTTTCAACTATAAATATTTCAAATATTTCAGCCGTTTATTTTGAAAGTGGCCTAACTCCGTTTGTCAATTTTTTCCGGTTGCCATGGTTACATGTACAACTTCATGTTATTTATCAGTAAAGCATTTCAGGTTGCTCATATTTCGAGCAAATACGATAATTCTTGACACATAAGTTTTCAGAGTTAGTTCAATAATTGAACCGTGTAGTTTGAAAGTGGCCTAACTCCGTTTATACTTAAATCAAGATATATTATTGATAATGATTTTGTATCAACAAAATTATTAGAAGACGCAATTTTTAAAAGGGTAAAGAATTCTGATGGAGAATAAACTGGTTAAAAATATGTTGGATGCGTTTTGTTAGAAATAAACCGTATAAAATTTTCTATAAGACATCAATGAATGAGAATGAAAATTTTAAAGTCCTGAATTTATTACCACGTCAGGCTAGGCCAAGAAAGTTCGAAAATATTGTATTGACACCACTGTATAAAAATATCAGACAAATTACAACAGCAAAATTCAAGGACATAATTGACCTATTACGATATATACCACCGGAACATCATGATTTCTTCAAATCCCTTTCACACACACAAAATGTAGATGAATAGTAAATTGTTTTGCAATAAATTTATGCTTTTTATGTTTTGTACGTTATGTAGTTAAAAAATGTTTTGAATCGCATAAATTAAGTTTCCGAAGTATTTTAAAGATATGTAAAATAAATTAAGTGTGGTTTTTTTCAATTTGAAGCATCTTAAATTATGTTGAGTGGACTTGGGCACCTTCAAATTTTATAATGAATCTGGATGTTAATTTTGAAAGTGGCCTAACTCCATTCTTGATAAGAAAACGCATATTATTCACTTAATAATTGCCACTATTTTAATAGGAATTATAAATTTAACACCCTTAGATACACTTAAGCAGTATGACTTATTAGTATCCTATACGTATATTTTTAAATTCATTGAAACGTAAACCCTTAAATATCTCGATTTGAAGATAAATGGAGTTAGGCCACTTTCAAAATAAACGGCTCTTGTTCCATTTCTGTAATTAAATTTTTCAGACGACATATAAAATTAAATATAAAAAACAAGGGTATAATATGGCTACAGTGTACGTTATGGCATCTGTAATGATATCTCTAAAGTTTTTAGACGCAAGAAAACTCTAATTCAAGAATATTCTAAACGATGGAAAATTAAATTGAATTGGGTCATCCTCAGTGCTATTTAAATTTATAGAATTTTCGTTAAAATACATACATAATTTTTTGTCTCTATTTTAATCTCAATTTTAATTTTTTTATAATTTTAATGTCAATCTTATCATATTGTTTTAACGTTTGACGATAAATTTTAACACATAGTTTTTTATTTATTTATTTTTTTTAATTTTGCTGGATAAAATTTCAAAAAATAATAATTAAATTTTAAATAATATTTATTTTAATTTGCTAGATAAAATTTTAAACGATAATTACAAATAATAATTTCAAGACATAAAACTAGTTAAGAATGAACAGTTTTATCTTATTTTAATCTATTGAAGTACTGCGGTTTATAATGTTCGTTCATTCTGTTACTAATACAACCAAAGACATCGCCATCGTGCAATAAACAAGAACAGTTAAATATAAATTAATTAACCACGAATTTATATAAACATTTTTATACAAATCTAAATAAGAACGCCTTCACGGTCATAGCTGGATCTTGGTGCTTCCGTATTTAATCGTGTGATTTTATATACTTTCTCAGATTCAACACAAACACGCGCCGTTACTTTTGGTCGTAACGCAGCTGTAATCGAACAAGAGTCAGTAATAATATCAGATTTATAGGGGTGTGCGGGTACCCGAGATTTCGGGTTCAGGTCGGGTCGGGAATTTTTTTCGAGATTGGGTCGGAACCCGAAAGTTACGGGTACTCGAAATTAAGTCGGGTTCCAAAACTTACGGATACTCGAAATTAAGTCGGGACCCGAAATCGAGTCAAGTCCCGAAATCGGGCTAGGATCCTAAATCGAAACGGAATCACAAAATTTTATAAATTTTGTGTACTTGGATCTAAAGTCGGATCAAATAGCAGTCATCGATCTAGATATTTATAATACACTAATGTGAGAAAAAAATTACTAAATTTACGAAAGACATTTCGTTTATGTTGAATTACTAAATTTGAATAGTGCCAATGAAATATTTACTTGAAGTATATAAGTGTTTACCCAATAAAAAATGATAATTAAATAAGTGGTCACTCCTTGTACTAAATAAACATTTACGTTCGGAAAAAAATTTATTGGGGCAATATTCAAACAAATAATTATTAAAATTGAGTAATTTTTTTCTCACATCAGTGTATAAGGTATTTAGATCTATGACCGCTTCTTGACCCGATTTTAGATCCGAGTACTCAAAATTTACAAAATTTTGGGATTTCGTCTCGATTTTGAGTTTCGACAGGATTTCGGGTCTCGGCTCGATTTCGGATAGCGCAAGTTTCGGATACCCGTACACCCCTACACATTTATTATTAAATTAAAATTAATTTAATAATACACGTTGCTCACTAGCATCAAATATTAACCCTCTCCTCCCTACGTACGGGTGTCTTAGCCAACTCGACTACTGAGGCTGAGATGATATTATGTATCATCAACATATTTAATTAATTTGACTGAGCGATTGAAAAAAACAAGTCATATAGAAACCATTTCTCGCGATAAGAATTTTCAGCAAAGAACGACAACAAAATTTAAACTTATGTGAACATGGTACCCTTTATAATTATGAATTTTTTTGTAAGGTTTAATTTAGATTTAACAGAGAAAGAAAATGTTGATAAAAAATCACATTTCTTGCAATATCTCAAAATTGTGTGGCTGTTTTGAAATGAAACTTGGCACAAAATTTTCTTTTATATGAGTAGATATTTTTCTCCGTATAACAATTCATTGGGCACGGTACTCAAAATTCCCATCTTTGTCCTGCTAGACCTCCTTCTCCAGAAGCACAATATTTTTGTTTTCATGTTATAATTTTCTATGTATAACGTAATAATTTTAAAATAGATTAATTAAATTTTATTATGATTTTAATCAAAAGATAAAGGGAGTTGGAATAACTACAGCGATTTAATTTTCGCTTATGGACCGGAGACGATTGTGACAATATCCAACGTGGTGTTTTTCATTCTCACAGCAAAATATTACAATACAGTAAAAGCGGATATAAAAAATATAAATACCGATCCCAGAAGCAAACAATTTGATTCCATTAAGAACAGGTGAGTGCTTTTGAATCTTAAAACATCGATTTTTTTTTCATTTTTGGAAGTAAATATAAACTAAAAAACAAAGTTTAAAAAATTTGTAGTTCAAGTAAATTTTAAACGCGTATTTTAGCACCTATTGTGTTGATTTTATCATTTTCATCCTATATTTAAATTCTGCAACCTACGCAAAAATGCAAGAATCGTTTCTACTTAAAACTAAAACACAAGAAAAATGACAATAAAATAGTGTATGTTCCAAAAATTAGTTTATACTATTGATTTTTATTATTATATAAATAATCAGTTAGATAACTATACTGTGTAAAAATAACAATTAGTTAGCCCTAGCTACATACTAAATATCATTTCGCACTTAATAAAATCATTTCTTTGGTTTTATTAATTGCAAAATAATATTCACTAGGTAACCAGATATAAATAATGATTACTTTTACAAAGCATAATTATCTAACTGATTATTCATCATAGCAATCCAAACGTAAACTAAACTTCTAATTTCTAAACTTCAGTTTTTTTAACAAGAGTTCTTCATTCAGAGAAAGTTAATCACGATAGTTATTTATGTATGCCAATCAACATTAACTTTCAATGTTATAATTTTACACTCAACTATATAACTATAACAATACGATACAACATTTTATATCACATATACTTGTTGAGAGTGAAATAATTTTATATTCTTGTTCTCGTTACTTAAATGTGATGATACATCATATTAGGATCGTATTAAGTCACATTAAGATATTATTTATATATTAGTACATATTAGCTAAAAATTAGCTAAAAATTGACACTCATTTTACACGACCCCATTTCCATTAATATAGATCAACTCTGATTTTAGTTTAATTTACTCTTTACCTCTTTCCAATCCTTAAAACTCAAGAAAAATAAAGAGTTTAATTTAAACTGAGATTAGAGTTAATCTGTGTTGATGGAAATAGGCTTAAGACATTCGATGGACGGGATGCTGAAAAATCCAAGTACAAATTTTGGTCGAAGTAATATTTTTCGCAATAAATTTCTACGTTTTTTGGAATGAGAGAGAAGGGATAGTAAAAATGTTTGTAAATATTAAAATTATTAAATTAATTAATGATTTAATTTTAAAGATATTCCTTTTTGGGTTCTGCTTAATAAGATGTTTTTAATCTGGCGAGTATACGACGTGTTTTAAAAATCTTGCAAATGTTTGTAAATTAATCTAAAAAATTATTGACCATAAAGATCTGCTTTTAGCTGGTATAGCTATTATCATCATTTATGTTGATACATTAATATTGTTAAATGTAAAATTATAACATTAACATACATAAAATAAATTAAGGCCTAAGATGAGCAAGTTATATGATACTTAAATTATTTTCACTTTTACATCATTTTTTAAGAATTGCAGAAATAATGAATATAAATGATGAATATAATTGACCATATCTTTAAAAGAGATCCAGGAATCTTCTGTTTTAAATTATAATTTCGAGTAAATTTACAATAACTTCACGATTCGATAAATAATTACAGCATTTTAATGAAAATCATATCACTATGACAAATGTCATCATCAAAAAGAGATGGACATGGCATCGTGACAAATTTAATAGGAAAACATTAATAATTAATTAACAAAGAGTATATAGTAATAAGGAGAGTTATTTTGAGGATATTCTTTATAATTATGAATTTTTTTTGTTAAGGTTGATTTAAGTTTAGCGGAGAAAAAAGGTATTAAAAAAAAATAACATTTCTTGCGATATCTCGAAATTGTGGGGGTCTTTTGAAACGAAACTTGGCGAACAATTTTCTCCTATCTGTGTGAATATTTTGCTCTATATAACGATTGATTACACGCGGGACACAAAATCACTCTTCTTATTACACTATACCTTTCCTAAGCATGATACCACATCGGTTAAGTTAATCCCATAATTGTATTGTAATAATAATAGGATAAGGTTGCTAAAATTGCACCACTTTTAACATAAAGGCTTATAACTCAGAAATTTAGAGGAATATTTTTAATTTTCTTACGTCATAATAAAGTACAGCAGTTCTCTTTTCATACTTATTTTTTGCAGAATTTTATGTATTGTCATAAATTCTTAAATAAAAATTTTTAAGAAGCCTTTAAATAGTGCTATTTAGGCAATCTCTTAAATCGCGCCACACGTTAATATTACTTTATAGGTTAAAGCGACACTTTTTCTACTAGATTCATTATTCTCGAACAAAAATACGTTAAATAAGCATAATTTTATTAATATTGGAGATAAATACCGTAAAGATAAATGTAATTTCCATACATGTCATCATTTCGATAACTTTTCATTTATATTGCAACAACATTGCTACATTACGGCAATATTGTTACAATGTACGTTCTGCATGATTATTATATTTAAGTTTATATGTATAACCACGATCAAAGCAATAGTATGATTTAGAAAACTAACGGAAAGTAATGCGGCGTATACAAGGTTCATATTCGCTGCCTTAATTTCCATTGTATTGACAATTTCACGGTCTTGAGTCTTATATTAGGAAATTAAGACATGGTGTGATTTAGGAAACTAAAGTATTTTCTAAAACTTTAATTATTTGATTTACAAATAAGAACATAAAGTTATTTGAACTTTGTTAATCTAATTTTAATAATATTGTGATTATTGCAAATTATAAAAATTCAGATTATTTATTATATCTCTTTTGCATTTAAGCTATGAAATGTGTTGAAAAATAGCAGCCAATTTACGATTTTGCTATACATATTAACATCAAAATTTCTATTATTCTTAACATATTGAGATGAATGAAGAATAATGATAATGTCATGTAGTTCCCAAATAATCCCACAAAGAATGTACAAGTACTATGATTGAATTTGTAGGTACAATTTAGTAGAATGCGGTATCGGCAACCTTACTCTATACTGTACAGCCTATAGCTTCAGGAAATGAACAAGGCATTAGTACAATAAAATAACGGATTAAAAATCTGTAACGACATGAAGTGATATGACAAATTAGCTGCGATTGATAAAGATTCGGTGAATCGAAAACTGTTCAGTTCTTGTAAAGTAAATAAAATAAGAATAAAAGTGATATTTAATTTATAAATTGCTCGTCTTAGGCGCTGATTTTCTTTACTATGACTTTGCATAAACAAGCATAAATATTATTAATATTATATTTATTGTAATATTAATATTTTGTTACTGTCAATCGATGTTTACTCCGTACATACAAATAAATAACTATTGCTATTAATTTCTAATAAATGAGGAACGCTTTATACACAATTATTTTGGTATTATAGCAAATGTCTAAAGGAATCTTAAATACATTGTAATAATAGAACAATATTTATCTAATTTTATAACTGTTTTATCTGTACTTATGAGTGATATCTTAACGTATCGTTTTGTTATTATTTCCAATTTTATTTTATAGATGGATTGTGTTCATATTATTTTTTAATCAATTGTATTTATATTATTTTTCAATAGATTTATCATGTTCGTCAAACTGTTCACCGTTATGGGAATGCAATGGATATTCGAGACAGTAAACTACTTCCTCGACAAATCTTTAGGTTTCGATAATCACGTGAAGGTGTTTTTTTACCTCATTTTAGTCTTAGATTGGCTTGAAGGTTTATTGATTTTCATTATTTTTGTTATGAAAAAAAATGTGTATCAAGCTATTCGCAAACGATTGCAAGATATAAAAAAAAATTAATCTACAACGTAATGTCATTGTTTACTTATATAGTCAGGAAAAACGCGATCAACTACGCTATATTTTTGTTTCATTTACGCGACTTATGTTTTAAAAAGAGTCGATAATTAAGCCATATTGAGAATTTAAGAGATCACAAAGAGAGTAACGATATAAAAGAGAGAGTAACAATTCAAATAGGAAAACAGACCATTCCAGGGATTTGGTTAATCCGGAAAAGATGATCCTAACTAGCAATACAATGAATTGAATAAGGAAAGGAAACAAACAGAAAGATTGCAACAAAAGTTCGAAAAGATCATTGCCTGAAAGCGACATCCTGCTCTAGTGAAATTTGGTTTATACCAAAATGAGTGGACAAAAGATGACGTTGAAGAAATCACCAATATATCGAAAGTAAAGCAATCTGTCGGTTTGTTTTCTGTTCCTAAATTTGGTGATGGAACCAATGTATTAAAATAAAATTGGTGAAAAGAAAGGGTACTATGGTTACTGTGGACATTATGGTTACCCCCGTTATCCCCGTCATTAGGTGACAAAATCAAATAATTTATGGAATTATATAATTAGTAGCCCGCCGTTTTTAATAGCGCTAATATATCAATACACAATAATATATATCATGAATATTATTGCAAAAAGTGGACATATACATTACATTAATACAATATTGCTATAATATTACAAATTATCAAAAATGTTGAACAATATTTTCGGAATATTATTTTAATATGTATTATTTTAACTTTTAATAACATTTATGTGATGTTCGAGAAATATTTTAGAGCCTACAGGGGTTAAAATACTAGTAAGCATCTAGTGTTTTACTAGATGCCCATTGTCTACGATTGTCTTTAAGATTACTAAGATTTACTCATATTAATTATTTTTGTTTTAAAAAAAGTATGTATCAAGCGATTCGCAAATGGTAGTAATCACATGATATCAAAGAGAACCTGCTACGTGATTGTTCACTTATACGGTCTAGAAAAGAGCGATTATCAGTACTTTTTGTTTAATTTACGCGACATATTCTTTAAAAAGAAGTCGATTGTTCGATACACGCATTGTCGCGATCGCTTCGTTGACATCACCAAGGATGCGCAAAAGGGAGAAAAGAAAATCGCATGTTTAAAAATCGTGTGTTTTTAAAACGCGACAGAAAACAAACGGAACAGAAAACAAACGGTATACTTCAAGTACCATTTAAATTTTTCAAGATGGTGGAAACTTGTCACGCTCTCTTATTGGTTAGTAAAAATGTATGCGCACGAGCACATCTTGTTTCTTACACCATGGGTGGGACATTGATCGGTTGTTTAGAGTTCTGTGCATAAAAAAATATTTTTCCTGTATGTCTGAACTTTTTAAACAATGTTTCATAGAGTTCGGCAGCGCTATTAATTATTTGTTAAATAATTTTTATTTCCTGATATAGCCGTATTTATTGTTACATGTATACTGGCAAATGTATTGTTATATGGACACTGGATTTGCTCGTTCTTTTCGTAACCCGGAACCAATGACGTGGACGTGACGAGATTATGATTCCTCTTTTTGCTTTTTTTTGGGGGGGGATTTTTGTTTTTTTTTTGTTTTTTTTTTTTGTATATTTTTAGAATTTTTAAAATATACGATTTTTACAAAAGATAAGTATTTTTTTTTTTAATTAATAAATAGTTGAATCGACCGGAACTCTTCGGAAGGCGTTTAGATACGTCCGGAGGAAAAATATTTTTTTGTACACAGAACTCTATTACGTAATATTATAAAATAAGTATTTTATGATAATTTTTTTTAATTAAATAAATTATGTTAAACGTTAGAACTCTTTGTAGAACCCATCTAGAACTATAAATCTTTTAAAATCCTACAAGAATTGAATCTGGAAAATCACACAGGACAAACTGAGACGTTGCGTAAACCTGGCGTCTCTCTTTGTCATATGCGTTTTTTTCGCTTTAAAGGCCAGAACTATTTGTTTTATCTATGAGGGACTGTAGAACTA
Organism: Solenopsis invicta; assembly: GCF_016802725.1. NCBI lineage: Eukaryota > Metazoa > Arthropoda > Insecta > Hymenoptera > Formicidae > Solenopsis > Solenopsis invicta. Next base: position 6,924,597 of record NC_052672.1, on the reverse strand, counting down.
TTGAAAATAAACCCAGAACTGTCAATATTTAGTGAATTTCCACCAAATGATATGCCAGCTTCACACGTGTTCCAACCTACTCCGTCCACCCCTAAGTAAACTTAGATTAAAAGTTTTTACGCACAAAATTATTTGTAAAGTAAATATAATTACGTAGTGCCTCACGTATATTCTTGTGGGAAAGCTCTAAAGTTGCAGCACATTACAGGAAACTGATAATATGGATCGAAGCAAAGGTATGTCGGTACTCTACACTTATCATAATGTAGAAAATCTTGCTTGGTGCTGTGACAAAGAATTTTCGGAATTGGTTACGGCTCTAGCTGCGGACTTGAGGGAGAGTTCGCTAGCTTGGCTACCGTCGGAACATCCAATATTCGTGGACTGCCCAAGGGCAACAATATATGTACTTCAAGCTGTGCATCGAAAAGCGAACGCGCGAGCCGGGAGGACCGCGTGATAAGATAGGTCCAATCGCAAGGCGCCACAAATCCACTTGCGTGAAATAGAAAGATTTGCGTACCTCCTATAAAAAATTTGAACTTCACTTCTCTGTTGGGACCATCACCGTCAAGACGAGCCGCGAGAACAGCCCGCCTCGACGAGGTGCGTTTGTGTTGGTAAGACGAAACATTTGGGAAAGCCGGTTTTGCCGATCGCTTAAGCGCCGCGTAGTAGACACTGATAAGTAGACACCGGTGTCATTTTTATAAAAAATCTAAAGATTACTACATGAGAAATTGGACATCGTATCTAAAACTTAGGGTATTTGTCGACCACCCGTTTTTGAAATATTTTTTGAATTTTAAAACTTATTGAGGTTGAAGTGTTTAAAGATGTAATTTTTCGTACAAAATTTTAATCCACATCTTTGAGTACGTGCAAACGAAATAACGTTTGGAATTTATTATTATTCATTTAGGTATTTCAATTTTTTTCGGAAAGAAAGTAGAATGAATATAATGAAGTTGGTGTCGTTTCCTATAGGAAAAAGTCTGCTTACACATAGCGATATCTTAATTTTAACTAATTATCAATAATCAATCCTATTCAAGAATTTGAAATCTCAGAAATTACTTCATAACTCAAAATAAAGTACTATATGTCTACTTTAACTGTTCAATTCGATTCAAAGTACCAAACACCAGTACTGCGCCAGTGTTTTTCATGCGTTAGGTCCAATTTAGACAAATTTGCATAGCTGCATAATTATATCCATAAGGAAATTAGTTGGTTTGTGTTCTTATGCATGTGCTAATGGAACAATCAATTTCTTTACATATGTATAGTTAGTAGCTAAAACATTTTTTTCGATCGTTTTTGGAATGTAGACTTGCTCATCAAACGGCGAACGTAATTTGTTCTTCCTATAGATCTATCTATAGATCCAACCACTTACGTTCGCCGATTGATAAACAAGTCTACATTACAAAAACCATAGAAAAAGAAGTGTTGCAACCTTTTGTTAAACTATGTTAACTAATTGATTAACATAATAAATGCAATTATATTCTGCTTGTATATTTTCTACTTGCTTGACGTACCTAAACAAAATTTGCCCAATTTTTATAAACCCAATTAGAAAATTTTTTGCCTATAATAGATTTCAGAAACATTTCCGTTGCATATTATATCGCAAAATTTTAAAAACATTTCTATAGCAATATTTCACAAGACATTTTAATCCTTTCATTTCTAAATGGTAATATCCCATACGACGTAACGATTAGAACTTAAAATTTTATGTGCACCATAAGATCCTTTATATCACGAAATCAGATTTTATTTGCATCGACTATAGGATTATAATTATAACACAGTCATGACATCATATCACATAAAGAACCACCGATTTCTGAACATCGTTATAAGATTTCTCGTTTAGAATGATTATTTTATCCAAGGCTGTCTCTCGCACGTTTAATCAGATTCGATTCTTTACTATTTTCTCTTTTAAAATCAAGCATAAAAAGTTGTCAAGAAGGTGACGTTTAATGAATGTTTACAAGCTGTTCAGACTAAACACGTTTCCGTAATGTATAAATAGATACTGTTACGTACGGTCCACACTTGTGATACGTCGTGCACAACATACATAATACGCACATGCACAAGTGGATGCAAACACGCGCATTCGGACGGCACGGTAGATGGTCAAATGCATGCACACAAAAAAAAAGAGAAAGTCTCGGACATCGCGCTGTCGATGTTGCAGTCGTCAAAAACAAATTATAAACGACTTATTAAAAAAATATCGGTGTCTCTATTCTGAGCTCGTTACAACCGTCCGTCTCGATGTCCCGGCAATTATTTTGCGACGCTTGGGATTTAGCGATCCACGTTGTCCAATAGAGGCAAAGATTTTGGAATGGAGACCAATCTAGACAGAACACGGAAAACCCAAGAATATAAATGAGATTAGCGGAAGTTTTCCTTCTCTCATTCCGTCCGAAACCACGATAGTGTCCGAGTCTTCTCAATATACCTCGCGACTCAGGGTGACTACACCCCTAGGTTAGATCGATCTCGGTTACCGAGTACCAGTGTCGTTCAAGCGAAAATCATAAACATGTATAATAATAAAGTAACAATTCGAAAGTGATAAAATAAACTGTTAATGACGCGAAACCACAGTGTGGATCTTAATCCATCCTCATAACAGGTACTAATGTATTTATTAGAAGGCCTACACGTATATTAAACGTTTATTCAGTGTAATGTCTCTTCCGTGAAAAAAAATCATTGCGATGTCTCTTTCCTTAAAAAAAAAATAAAAAAATTACAAGAATACAAACAAGTTGCTGGTGTACAGCAGTTCTTCAACAGTATACCGGTAATATATTCTTATTCATATAGTTGTTTCCGAAAAAATTACAAAAATGGAACTTTAAATATGTAAAACAAAATAAATTAAATGTATATAGACCAACCAGTATTGGCTCTTTATTTGTACTATTTCATATGTTTAATTTAATTTCTGAGCCCAATACTGTTAGGTATCACTCAAAAAGATAAGAAAAGACGTTGTAAGATCTCATTAAACATTTTTATACGTATAAAATACGTTGAAAACTGCGTTAATTTTTAAAAGTTAGCTTTTTCATCTTAACACTTACTAACCAACATAATATTTTATTCCTCACTAACCATCGTGAGTCTCGCCACTAGTAACTCGCGTTTTACGTTTCTATTAAAGGATACATCGTATAATGCGATGGTTTTCAACCGTAACTTTACTCAGTTTCAACTTTCTAATATACCAAAGTGAAATAGCATATTAAAATTAAAAAATAAATTAAAATTAATTGTACCTATTAAAACTTTTTTCTGTCAAATTCAGTATTAAAACTAGTCTTCCAGACAAACCATTAACTTTACTCTGTATTATTAACTATGCTTAATGACTCAAAATCGATCTACTGATTTCCATTGGGTTTCTCTGACTATGATACAATCCCTTCCTCGCGTGCTGTACTATTGATGTTGTCACTGCTAATATTTTAAATATAGTTCTCTTTTAGAGATACAGGGAAAACATAAAAGAAGTATAGAATAGTATTCCTGCAAAACAATTGCAGCTTTAAAAAACGCAATATATGCATGGAATCATAAATAACGATAGAATAATAAATTTATTGCAAATTAGGGCATTCTTTATTTTTGAATATTAATTATTAATTCAAAATTTGTTCACAAATAAAAAAATGGATTTAGAAATTGAAATTATAATGACTTAAGTGCTATTAAATAATTTTTAATTTTGTCCTAAAACTTTATCAATTTCTTTACTTTTTATTTACGGAAGGGATTGAATAAATATTCATTCAACTTCCTGCTAAAAAAAATTAAATTTTAATTCACGAGATAAAAATTTTGCAGCATTCAAAAGGTTATAAATAGCTTATAATTACATAATTCTGTTCTTTTTTTAATTCTGCAAAATAAATAAGGAGGGGAGGGACAGATTTTCAGCATACCATCAGCTGATGTTATGCTGAAGCATTACAATAAAAAGTGCGTTTGAAGAGACCACTAGCACTATTTGTGTCTTCTATCTTTATCATTCATTAGATGTTGACAAAAAAAGACTAACGCAAATAACACTAATAACATATCTCCGAACACACCCCAAAAAGAGCTCTCAATTCGCTTTTCCGCGCTAATCTATTCGATTGTGTCACATCGAGAAACATGTGTAAATAATGTCGACGAATGTCAAAGAATAATTTCATTAAAAGCAACGTATCCTCAGACTGGATAATGTTATAAAATTAATGGGACAAGTCGTTGATTAATTACAGAGACACATACAAAGGAAACGAGTATTCGACTGAATGCACAGATAACTCGCTGCAACGTAACATAACTTCAAAAAGACAAGAAAATTGATGAATAAAGAAAGAACTGAGTGAGGATCGCAATTTTTCAAACAAGTAAGTTAATTATTTATTCTGTTACTTTCATTGCGATACATTAAATAAATGTTTATCTCAATTTTTTGTTGATAAACAAAATAAGTAATACATTTAGATAGAAAAATATATATAAAAATTTAATTTATAGAAACGTTATAATTTATAAATATATAAGAATATAACATCTTTGCTTAGAAATATTAAAGATAAATATTGATTTTGGTTTAAAATTTTAATAATCACTTATTACAAAATAATAATTTGATATCAAGTATTGTTTAACCCAATTTAAAATGGTACAAACATAAATTTATGCTCAGAATGATTTCAATAGAAACATAATAATTCAAGTTATTATTAAACAGACAGCAACTATTTCTGCCCGGAGTTGTAAACGAAAGAAGAATCGAAACACACAGAAATAAAATTAAGTGCAGGAAAAGCATTAATATTGTTGCGCATAAAACTTACAAATCGATGTGAAATGACGGTTTAAAACTTAAGCAATTAAAGAAATTGGTTCAAATACGACTTAAAATAATAATTCAGCAGGAAAGTCTGAAGAAGTTCTTTTTGAAGAAGAGTGAAAAACGCTGCATGTATTATTTGTAGACAAGTGAATTATACTTTTATTAAAATGAAGTGTACGTAGAAAAAAAACAGGTTTAAAATACAAAGAGCAGCAGCTTTGAAATGTAACTGCAAATTAATCAAAATAATAATCTGGAAGTATCAATTAAGAACGTGACGTTGACTTAAAAAAAGCGATAATAATACAGAGATATATACTTTGTATTAAATAAACGAATAATTACAGTTTTACACAACTATGTCTATGATAAGGTTTGCTTTGCTCGGCCTGCTATTATCCTTGATAAAAGCATCATCCGAGTGGCAACTAACGAAATGTTGCCCACCGGGACAAATCTATGTCAACAATTTCACCAACTGTGAATCAGTACCCTTATTCGCGATAGACGTTTATTCTCACTATTGGAACATTACCCGAGAGGTCCAAAAACTTCCTCAGTGCAACGAACCTGAGGATCTTGTGACAACGGCACTCGACGATTTCGAATCTGACACTGTCTTAGAGGTAAATTGAAATTAAATTGATCATGTTTATCTTTAACTTTAAGGTCGCAATGTCATGATTGACAAGATAGAAATCAAATTTTATAAGAAGTATAAAAAGAATAATAAAGAAGTATAAAGAGAAATCTAGGAAAGACAAGAAATGCTTTTTTGATTCGCTAATGTATGTATCTATTTATACCATTTAAAAGAAAAATAATAATATCCACACTTGGTATACCATTCTAATCATATAATTAAAGTAAAATGTAATTTAACAACAATTAAATGATGTTATAAGCGAGTAATTCTTGCTTAACAACTTAACAAATTGTTTGTAGTTGCCAGCTTGCCTTGAATATTTTTACAAGTCAGGGGAAGTAAAACCCATAATAATAATTCGTTTCTGTCGATCAAACAAGGACCAACAAGTGAAAGCAAATGATACATCCTTTCCGCAACTCTTACACACCAGAAAATGTTGCTTTGGCGATAAAATATTCGACAGCGGCGCAAAGACATGTGTGACCCGATTAAACGAATCACAGAGTCTTGGAGCATTTTTGTTAAATAGATCGACTGACGCAGAAAGTGCAGTGATAGTCACCCAAGGACCACCTGAGTGCAAAGGGCCGATCGTTAACTATGAAATTAACGAAAATGATATCTTCCTACGGAACAATACATATTCGGTGAGCAAGAAATTAGAACTTTTAATTGTAAGATAATTTTCATAGCAATTGCGTATCAATTATTATTTTAAGTATTCTGAAAATTTAAATTTTTTAGTTAGATTAACAATCTGTAATTAAAGAAAATAAAATTTCAGTTTTACACAAGATTTTATTGCACAATATTTCTTTTGATGTTTCGTTTTTTCACTTTTATGCATGAACAAAGTATACATTGGCACAAATATGATTTCCGAATTATACAGTAGCGTCTATTAATATTTTGACACAAATATTTTTAGCGATATTGTTTTATTTTTACTATATATCCAAAAAATTATCTTACCAAGGTGACAAAAATAAATTCTTGTAGCTAATTAAAACAAAAATATTGAAACTTGTTGCTCCTACATAAATATTTTGTAACCAAATTGTATTTGAAGTCACCATAAGTATTTTATCATTATTTGAAATATTAATTTTAGCCAGAATTTATAACTAAATGCTTATATTGTAGATATATTAATGTTCTGTCTTACAATGTTTAGTGGCATATCCATTTGATTACTGCCGCACAACGAAGTGACATTAAGTTGACGAGCTTTAATATGCGAGTAAGAAGGATTTTTATTCATTTTACTTTTAAAACCTTGAAAAAAAGCTTCGTATTTGAATATTTGCTTTTCTTAACGTACGTACCTAAGCTCTTCCTACATTGTCCTTGTAGGATTTAAATCGGGACTCTGGATAGGCTAGTCTAAACTGTTATTGTTTTCTTATAAATGAAGCTAATTACAAGTTTAGAGGTGCCAATGTATATTATGTATACATTTTTCACTTTTTCTGAGATGACAGTTCTTAAAAGATGCTATGTTAATGTTAGTAATAAAGATTGGCTTCTTAATTTATTAATTCCGTGATATTATTTATTCTGATTCAAACTAAGAGCTGTGTTTGAAACCGAAAGTAACGATACATAGTCCATAAGACTCAGATATTTTATGCAAAATCAAAGAATATTATTTCAGGCACAAATCCTGCTAAAATTAGTTAAAACCGTACACAAGCCTATCTTGTCTATAAATGTATTATGTACAAAACGTGATCTAGTCTCAATTGTACATTAAATGTATTGCCAGTTAGAAAACAGCATCATATTATCTCGCGTGAGTAGTAGAGTGTAATCTTACAAATGTTTCTGGCATCTTTCGAATAGCAGAAATTTTGATGATGATGGTTTTAAAAATGCCAATTGTTACTTAAAGTTGTCACGTAATGAAGGTATCAATTTAGCACTAAATGCGAACTAAGTTGCCATAATCATAATTCTGATAGCAGTAAATGTTATGATTGCATGCAATATACCAGTAGTAAAATAGACATATTGCTATGTAGGATAATTTATAAAAGCTTTTACATCTTCTGAAATAGAAACCTTCTAGATATGTCGATAAGTATTAAAACAACATTATGTAAATGATTCAAATAACTTAACAGGTGATGATACCAGTGTTGAAAAATAATGTCAAAGAGGAACCAGTTACTGAGGATAACGCTTGTCTCGAGATGACGCCGGAGTTTGCAGTTAAAAAAAAATTGATAGTCCGTATCTGCAGAGATCCGGAATTCTGTGACACAAACGCTTGTATCAGAAAGTGCTGTCCTGAAGATAGATATTTTTATGAAGACGGTTGCATTAGTTCTCTTCGTTCTACCAATGAAGTGGGAGAATTTTACAATGCTTTTGTGAACGCCGTGAATCAGACAAATTCGTTCACTTTCGACACGAACAAAAGTATTATTAATCAGAGTTACCAAACTAAATGATTTCCTCAAATTTTTATTACATTACGGTAGAATTTCTGGGAAAATGCAAATAGTACAGATACTTATTTTCTTCTTACAAAAATTATGAATTTTGCATTCTGTCAAATAGTTTCACTTGATATTAACAAAACCTAAATTTAGAATAAAATCCCCCCATCTGGCAACCCTACATCTAATGGTATTTAAATACTTCTATTACTTGCTAAAAAAAATTTATATTTTTATGTTTATTACATTGCTTCTCTATCATTACTAATTGGTTATAAATAATAGTTGAGAACTGTCGACGTTAATTCTACCCACAGAGAAACAGAATTAATTTACTTCTCTTTACTTAGACCACGGAATTTTGATTCAGAAGCCATCGTGTGACTCTGTGCACAGTTACGATCCTAATAATTGGGAAAAACTTGTGTTACTGACATCAAATGGACATATTTTTATCAATAATTATGATACGGACAACATGTACTGCTTCGAAGTCCGACATAACTATTCCGACGACAACTCTGCTAGTTTTGAATTGTTTTCCTGTTCCAAATACCTGAGTAATGAGCATTATAAAAGGTATATTATTTCTATTATAGTCTCAAACTATATCACAGTCTTCTACTATAAAATATATTATGCAATAACTGCATGTATAACTATAATAATTATTATTCGTATATAGCCATTGACAAAATTATTAGGTATTCTTGCTTTTTGATAACATTTATAAAGATAGTGTCATTTATTTCTTTTTAATTGAAAAAATTGTTAAATAAATAGGGTGCCTTATAATTTTGTCAATGGCTGTACATTTACCAGCTACTCTGTTACTATTTTCACTCATCTTTATCTTTGTAAATATGACCAAATAGAGAAATTGTATTAAAATATGGAATTTGCCAATACCTTGTTATATCGGAAATTTGTTCCGGAAATGTGAATTTGTGTTGATTTCCTAATAATTAATTACAATTTAATGCATTGAATTAGACTTTAATTAACAATGCTAGCAAATTATTATTCATTCAGACTCTTATCTGTTCCACCTCAAATATTTTAAATTTGATTAAATTCGACAGATTTAGTTTGTTTTAATTTTACGATGTCAAAAAATCATAACATATAGTAACATGGCGAGCACCATATAATTAAAAAATATTTGAGTATTTGAGAGCTGTAAATATTTTAGTTATATGTATACGCGGCACAAGGAGAAGCATTATTAATGTATGTGAAATTGATAAAAATAATGTCAGATCAATTTTCAAGCATTAGATAAACGTATCACATTTGTATATCCTACGAATTATGAAACCTAAAATTAATTTTTTGTTTAGCGCTGACTGGTGGTTCGCCATATTGGTCGTCAAATGTATATTTCTGTTGATGACGTTGCTAGTGTACGCGTACTTACCGAATCTGCAAAATATTCATGGAAAAACAGTTATATGTTATGTGAGCAGTATCTTGCTGACTACCATCTTCGCATTCATCATCAGTTGGTACAACAAAGCCACATTTGAACGAAAAAGAACATTGTGCAAAACTATAGGTTTGTATACAAACGTCTTAAGAAATATTCGTATACGAATAATGTTAAAGAAACGTGAAAAAATATTTTTCTAGCTTACATCGGGTTTTTTAGTTTTCATGCGGTGTTTTTTTGGCTTAACGTCATGTGCTTCGACATATGGCGGACTTTTGGGTAAGTCATACACTATGATACCTTTGGGTTAAATGGAATTATCGTGGATTAGATAAATGAGACACTTATTTTACTGTGAGCAAAATTAATAATTGTTTCTCTTAGATAATTAATTATTAAATTAATTCTTTAATTTTAATAGTATAAATAAGGTTTATTACCGCACAAAATTATTTTCTTATTTATCTCCGTGGTATCTCAATTAACTCACTGATTTTTCACTAGTGTTTTGTGATTTGTATTAACTTTATTTTTATGACTGATCATATTCTAACAGTATATTTCTTAACTTATAAGTTTCAATAAAAATTATAATCTTCAATTGTTTAAATATATATTTACAAAAGTAGACAAAGAAGTATTAATTTTTTAAAAATATTAATAATTGTTTTGCAAATCTTTTTCACATAGCGTTTCAACAAAATTCCACGATATGGCAAATTGTATTGTTGATATGGCAATCATATATTTAAAAGTTAAATTTGGAAAATATCGTTTATTACTCTGGTAAAAATAAAAAACTTCTTGAATCGTCGTACAAGAGTCGTATAAGCTCATGCTCCGATGTTCAAATCTACGTTTTATGAAGAGTTCAATTATACCTTCGTCACTCTTTTCATTTACTTTTTCTTTACGTTCCGATATTTCACTTTACGCTTTACGCTTGCTTGTTTTATTTTACCAGGGTAACAAAGTGTGTCTAAGTAAAATCGCATAAATTTGTAATTATTTGATACTGGCAACTTGCCATATATTTGTCTTCAACAAATTTGAATATATGACATTGAAGCAACTCGATGGTAACAATGTAAATCTGTATTGTTAGTCCGATAGTAACATTTTACTTGTCAGAATTATGAGAAGCATGTTGTAATGAATTATAATCTGCTGCTATTATATTTCTGAAGATGTAAAGTTTTTCGCTGATGTTATCGTTAAGTAACTATCTCATGTTAGTATAGCTAAATTTCAAAGATGATTTAATCGGATATAAATGTTCAAACTTTGTGTATCTTTCTTGAATGGCACTTATATTTATCGAACTACAATATCGAATGGATACGAACAAGCAGAACAAGACTACACATACTCGCTTATCACGAAACTGCCGTTATTGTTAAACTTGCACAGAAATACCGATACATCCCTTGTGGACTACACGCAGGCTTATTTCGCCGCAGGACCATCTCACTTCCCTACAGGCCTATTCTGTAACCCTATAGCGACAATTCGGTATCGTTACAGAGTCGTTGCGCAGATATTATACATGGTAAAAAAGCTGCGCAATGACATGTAACGATATCCCTAGCTGTCGTTAAGAATTACAGAATATGCTTACTGTTCTAGGATCCTTTCCCCAATCCTGCCACCTCCGTTATCACTCAACCGCGATTTTCCCCTCCTTCGCTTATCTTTCTGGGGACCTACGCAATTGATTACATATTTGCATCGCATCCAAACGTTCGCAAACTTGACATTTCGTCAAGTCCCGATCGGATCATTTCTTAATCTTACACACGTAATCCGATAAAAAGATGGCTATATAAAGACACTATAATATGCATTTTGAATCAGTATCAATGGAGATTTCAGACTTTAATCTAAATTGTCGACAAATTGCTGGCAAATTGTTATATAATATAGGCATCAACTTGTCAAGAAATGCGAATTCGATTGCTACAAATCTGATAATAACGCATGCTATGATTAAAAGCAATATTTCAGCATTTACATAGACACAATGCTAACTTAATAAGATCTAATAAGTTAATGTTAATTTATCTTCTCCACAGATCTGTACGTGAGAATATGAATATAAAGGACCGCAAGAATACGAAACGATTTCTGTTGTACTGTTTATATGGGTGGGGCATCCCTTTACTGTTTTCAATCCTTATTATTATTGCCGATAATACAGATTTCCTGCCAGAATATCTGGCTCCCGATATTGGCGATGTCGCATGTGCATTAACATGTGAGTTATTAATCGATAATAATTTTCCGAAAGATGATATAACATAAGTTAGTCAATACTAGTATCGGAGTTTTTGGAAATATAACCGATTTCTTGTAACGAAACCTAACTCGTCTGCGCAGTGTTGAATATTTCTTCGAACCTTCTTGATGTAATAATTTACGCAGCAAATAGATAAATATGGTGGTAAAACTTTAAAAGAAATACCCCTTCCCCTCGATGACCTTGACCTTTACATATGTTATAGAGACAGATACTAAACAACTTTTTCTTATAAATTAATTGGCGTTCTTGTACAGTTTTCGAGATATAGTTGGTGAAAGAGAAAAAAGTTTTTCTTAATTATTTCAGAAAATATTCATTTTACAAAAAATTGTGTCAAACAAAAAATAAAGTCCGTAATAATCTCTACAAAAAAGAGTCATCTAGATATTTTACCTAACTTCGATACTTTAGTCGCGATAGTAAAAGACTGTTTTAAAATAAATCTTTTTTAATTTTCAGTAGTTTTGCATGAAAAGCAGATGCTTGGGCAAGCACTACTTAAAATTTAAAAAAATTAATTTTAAAACAGTTTTTCTACTATAGCAACTAAAGTATTAAAGGTAAAATGTGTATATGTGTACCTTTTTTATAGAGCTTATTGCGTGCTTCATTTTTTGTTTAATCCTTTTTTGGTAAAATAAATATTTTCTGAAATAACTAAGAAATATTGTTTTCTCTTTCCCTAAGTATATCTTGAAAACTGTACGAGATCGCTTAATATATAAGGAAAAGTTGTTCAGTATCCATGCCTCTATATAAATATGTAAAGGTCAAAATTTGAACTTATGTGAACATAGTATCCTTTATAATCCTGAATTCTTTTGTAAGGTTTAATTTAGATTTAACAGAGAAAGAAAATGTTGATAAAAAAATCACATCTCTTGCAATATCTCGAAATTGTGTGGCTCTTTTGAAATGAAACGTGACACAAAATTTTCTTTTATCTGGGTAGATATTTTTCCCCGTATAACGATTCATTGGGCACGGGACTCAAAATTCCCATCTTTGTCCTGTTACACCTCCTTCTCCAAAAGCACAATATTTTCGTTTTCATGTTATAATTTTCTATGTATAGCGTAATAATTTTAAAATAGATTAATTAAATTTTATTATGATTTTAATCAAAAGATAAAGACAGTTGGAATAACTACAGCGATTTAATTTTCGCTTATGGACCGGAGACGATTGTGACAATGTCCAACGTGGTGTTTTTCATTCTCACGTCGATGTATTACAATAAGGTAAAAACGGATATAAAAAATGTAGATACCGATCCCAGAAATAAACAATTTGATTCCATTAAGAACAGGTGAGTGCTTTTGAGTAATAAATTGATTTTCTTTTCATTTTTTAAAGTAATTGTAAACTAAAAGACAAAGTTTAATAAAAAATTTGTAGTAACAGTAAGTTTTCAAACACGTATTTTAGGACCTATTGTGTTGATTTTATTATTTTCATCCTATTTCTAAAGTTCTGCAACCTAAGTAAAAATGCAAGAATTGCTGTCTACTAAAAAATGAAACACCAGAATATGATAATAAAGTAGTGTATGTTCCAAAAATTAGTTTATACTATTGGTTTTTATTATGAATAATCATTTAAATAACTATGCTGTGTAAAAATAACCATTACTTAGCACTAGCTAGCTACCTGGTAAATATCATTTTGCAATTAATAAAATTATTTCTTTGGTTTTATTGAGTGCAAAATGGTATTTACTAGATAACCAGATCTAAATGATAGTTTGTTTTTCAAAGCACAATTATCTAACTGATTATTCATAATAGAAATCCAAAATGTAAACTAAATTTTAAATTTTTAGTTTCTAAATTTCAGTTTTTTTATCAAAATTTTCTCATTTAGAGGAAGTTAATCACGTTTGCCATTTATGTATGCCAATAAACACTAATTTTCAATGTTATAATTTTACAATCAATATATAACTGTTCAATACGACACAACATTTTATATCACATTTTACTTGTTTAGTGTGAAATTATTACGTTTATATCCTCGTTCTTAAATGTGTTGATACATCATATTAGAATCATATAACCATATATAAATTACTCGTCTTAGGCATTTATTCTTTTTACTATTACTTTGTATAAACAAGCATATATATTACTAATCTCATATTCAATGTAACATTAATATCATGTTATTGTCAGTTAATGTTTACTGAGTACATACAAATAATGGTGATAATTTCCAATAAATGAGAAACGCTTTATACATAATTCTTTTGGTATTATAGCAAATGTCCAAAGAATCCTAAATACATTCTAATAATATAACAATATTTATCTAGATTTATAGCTGTTTTATCTGTGTTTATGAATGATATCTTTATGTATCGTTTACTTTATTTCCAATTTTATTTTATAGAAAAATTGAGTTATATTATTTTTTAATGGATTGTATTTATATTATTTTTCAATAGATTTATCATGTTCGTCAAACTGTTCATCGTTATGGGAATGCAATGGATATTCGAGACAGTAAACTACTTCCTCACCAAATCTTTAGGTTCCGATCATCACATGAAGGTGTTTTTTTACCTCATTTTAGTCTTAGAGTGTCTTGAAGGTTTATTGATTTTCATTATTTTTGTTATGAAAAAAAACGTGCATCAAGCTATTCGCAAACGATTGCAAGATATAAAAAAAAATTAATCTGCAACGTAATGTCATTGTTTACTTATATAGGGTAAGCACCTATTATCGTGGCGCTTTCTGAAAATCCCAACTTCAATGCATCTTAAAAAAAATAAATAAATGAAAAGTTTAAACTTTTTTTTCTTAACGTTTATAAAAAAACTAAGAGAATTTATAAATCCATCTATTATTAACAAAATGCAATTTTATTAATATTAAAATTAATAAAAACGGAATGCGCTTGTCATCGTGATTATGTACAAATTATCGTGTAATACCCGTTTCTACGAATTTACCAATTACCGTGTCCCAAATACCGTTGATGAAAAAAATGTATTTCGTAATGCTGATTAGTTCTCATGCTGTGCTTACTTCGTGAGCTACTGTCATCGTGGAGATCATCGCGTTTTGACAGTTATCAAGAATTATGTGTATATCAAGTAAATTTGTAATTTATAATATCAAAAGCTGTGTATCACGCGCGTAGCGTGAAAAAATGATAGAATGATAGTAAACTAAATACTTATGTGTCAAGTTATTTGCACTTTCATTGAAACGAGAATACCGCGGTAATACGAATACCAACAACATGCGCATTGCACCTAATTTCGTGAGTAAATTTGATTTACTCATTAAATGTATTCATATTTCCACCTTTATTTGAATTTAATTTATTTTACTTTTGATTAGGTTAAATGTGAAATAATTTTTTTCTATAGGTATTCTTTTTTTAACGAGCTATCATCTATTTTTCGAAAACCACGGTAGTAGGGCCAGGCTACGATAATAGGTGCACTTACCCTAGTCAGGAAAAACGCGATCAACTATGCTATATTTTTGTTTTATTTCCGCGACTTATATTTTAAAAAGAGTCGATAACTAACCCACATTGAGAATTTAAGAGATCGGAAAGAGAGTAACGATATAAAAGAGAGAGTAACAATTCAAATAGGAAAACAGATGGACCATTCCAGGGATTTGGTTAATCCGGAAAAGATGGTCCCAACTAGCAATATAATGAACTGAATAAGGAAAGGAAACAAACAGAAAGATTGCAACAAAAGTTCGAAAAGATCATCCTGAAAGATTGCCTGAAAGCGACATCCTGCTCTAGTGAAATTTGGTTTATACCAAAATGAGTGGACAAAAGATGACATTGAAGAAATCACCAATACGTCGAAAGTAAAGCAATCTGTCAGTTTGTTTCCTGTTCCTAAATTTGCTAATAGAATCAATGTATTAAAATAAAATTGGTGAAAATAAAGGGTACTATGGTTACTGTGGACATTACAGCTACCCCCATTATCCCCGTCATTAGGTGACAAAATCAAATAATTGTTTATGGAATTATACAATTAGTAGCCCGCCGTTTTTAATAGACTAATATGTCAATACACAATAATATATATCATGAATATTATTGCAAAAAGTGGACATATACATTACATTAATACAATATTGCTATAATATTACAAATTATCAAAAATGTTGAACAATATTTTCGGAATATTATTTTAATATGTATTATTTTAACTTTTAATAACATTTATGAGATGTTCGAGAAATATTATAAAGCCTACAGGACTTAAAATACTAGTAAGCATATAGTGTTTTACTAGCTCATTGTCTACGATTGTCTTTAAGGTTTACTCATGTTAATTATTTTCGTTTTGAAAAAAGTATGTATCAAACGATTCGCAAATGATAGGAATCATGATATCAAAGAGAACCTGCTACGTGATAATTCACTTATACGTCTAGAAAAAGAGCGATTATCAGTATTTTTTGTTTAATTTACGCGACATAATCTTTAAAAGGAAGTCGATTGTTCGATACACGCATCGTCGCGATCGCTCGGTTCGCATCGCGCATTGTCGCGATCGCTTCGTTTTCATCGCCTGCTCCGTTTTCATCGCCAATCTTTGCTTGGTAACAGGCTTCTGTTCACGTATATTTTCCGTATAATATACGTATATGCCGTATATCGTCAGGCGCTGGAGAGGTGCATACGAGCATTTCTGATCGTCGAATGAACGTCGATTTCTGCGGTGCTCTCGCGCTCCGCATTGATTAAATAATTTCGGAATCGACGGCAACTCTTCGGAAGGCGCTTTAATATGCTGAGAATTGTAGGAAACATATTTTTTGGTACACAGAACTCTCGAATATACACCAGCGTCTGACCCATATGCGCGAATATACGACTTTCGCGGAAGATAACAAGTTTTTTCTAATTAATAAATAATTGAATCGACCGGAACTCTTCGGAAGGCGTTTAGATACGTTCAGAACTGGAGGAACAATATTCTTTTGTACACAGAACTCTATTATGTAATGTTATAAAATAAATATTTTATGATAATTTTTTTTTAAATTAAATAAATTATGTTAAACGATAGAACTCTTTGTAGAACTCATCTAGAACTATAGATCTTTTAAAATCCTACAAGAATTGGATCTGGAAAATCACGCAGGACAAACTGAGACGCTGCGAGAACCTGGCGTCTCACTTTGTCCTACGCGTTTTTTTCGCTTTAAAGGCAAAAACTATTTGTTTTATCTATCAGGAACTGCAAAACTATTGAAAATAAACCCAGAACTGTCAATGTTTAGTGAGTTTCCACCAAATAATATGTCAGCTTCACACATGTTCCAACCTACCCTTGTTGCAACCTACCCCGTCCGCCCCTAAGTAAACTTAGACTAAAAGTTTTTACGCACAAAATTATTTGTAAGGTAAATACAATTACGTAGTGCCTTACGGATGTTCTTGCCTACGGATGAGGAAGCTCTAAGATTGCAGCACGTTACAGGAAACTGATAATATGGATCGAAGCAAAGGTATGTTGGTACTCTACACTTATCAAAATGTAGAAAATCCTGCTTGAAGATGTAACGAAGAATTTTCGGAATGGGTTCCGGCTCTACCCGCGACTTGAGGGAGAGTTCGCTAGCTTGGCCAACGTCGGAATATCTAGGACAAAATTCGTGGACTGCCCGAGGGCAACGGTATATATACTCCAAGCTGTGCATCGAAGTGCGAACGCGCAAGCCGGAAGGACCGCGTAATAAGATAGGTCCAATCGCAAGGCACCACAAATCCTCTTGCGTGGGATAGGAAACTTTGCGTACCAACTATAAAAAATTTGAATTTCACTTCTCTGTTAGGACCGTCGCCGTCAAGACGATCCGCGAGAACAGCCCGCCTCGACGAGGTGCGTTTGTGTTGGTAAGACGAAACAAATTTCGTAAAGCCGGTTTTGCCGATCGGTTAAGCCCCGCGCAGTAGACACTGGTGTCATCTTTATAAAAAATCTAAAGATTACTACATAAGAAATTGGACATCGTATCTAAAACTTAGGGCATTTGTCGACAAAATAAGCCACCTGTTTTTTAAATATTTTTCGGATTTAAAACTTATTGAGGTTGAAGTGTTTAAAGATATAATTTTTCGTACAAAATCTTAATCCACATCTTTGAATACTTGTAAACGGCATAATGTTTGCAATTTATTGTTATTCATTTAGGTATCTCATTTTTTTTCGGAAAGAAAGTAGAATGAATATAATGAAGTTGGCGTCGTTTCCTATAAGAAAAAGTCTGCTTACACATGGTGATATCTTAATTTTAAATAATTATCGATAATCAATCCTATTCAAGAATTTGAAATCTCAGAAATTACTTCACAACTCAAAATAAAGTACTATATGTCTACTTTAATTGTTCAATTCGATTCAAAGTACCAAACACCAGTACTGCGCCAGTGTTTTGCAAGTGTTAGGTCCTATTTAGACAAATTTGCATAGCTGCATAATTATATGCAAATTAATTGGTTTATTTACTTATGCATGTGCTAATGGACCAACGAATTTCTTTATATGTGTACAGTTAGCTAAAAGGTTGCAACACATTTTCTTCGATGGTTTTTGGAATGTAGACTTGCTCATCCAACGGCGAACGTAATTTGTTCTTGCCAATGGATCCAACCAATTACGTTCGCCGATCGATGAGTAAGTAAGTCTACATTACAAAAACCATCGAAAAAGAAGTGTTGCAACCTTTTGTTAAACTATGTTAACTAATTGGTATAACAAATGCAAATACGTTTTCTGAAATACTTAATAAAATAATGCATTATTTATTTATACATATATACATATAAAAGAAAATAAATAACAAAAATTTTCTAAATGCCGTCGCAATGTGTGCTAAGTTTATGTAGTAGAAGTACGTATAAACCTATTATGCAAGAATGTCACACAATAATTTTATTGCGTAACGTTCGCAACGTGAACATGTTTGCAGATACTTTTACTACATAAACTTATTATTAGCACACGGATGTATTTAAAAAATTTTTGCTCGGATAGTCGACGAAAGCAATAAGAAAAATAGACAAATAGACAAATTTTTTGCTTGTATATTTTCTACTTGGTTGACGTACTTAAACCAAATTTGCCCAATTTTTATAAACCCAATTAGAAAATGTATTGCTTGTGATAGATTTCAGAAACATTTCCGTTGGATATTATATCGCAAAGTTTTAAAAACATTTCTATAGCAATAATTCACAAGACATTTTAATCGTTACATTTCTAAATGGTAATATCGCATACGAGGTAACGATTAGAACTTAAAACTTTATGTGCACCATGAGATTCTTTATATCACGAAATCAGATTTTATTCGCTTCGAATTAGTCTCAGTATTATAATCATAACACAGTCACGACATCATATCACATAAACAATTACCGATTTTTGAACATCGTTATAAGATTTCTCGTTTAGAATGATTATTTTATCCAAGGCTGTCTCTCGCATATTTAATAAGATTGGATTCTTTAGTATTTTCTATTTTAAAATAAAGCATAAAAAGTCGTTTCTCAAGAAGATCACGTTTAATGAATGTTAACAAACTGTTCAGACTAAACACGTTGTCATAATGTATAAATAGATACTGTTGCGTACGATCTACACTTGCGATACGTCGTGCACAACATACATAATACACACATTCACAAGCGGATGCAAACACGCGCATTCGGACGGCACGGTAGATGGTCAAGTGCATGGACACAAAAAAAGAAGAGAAAGTCTCGGACATCGCGGTGTCGATGTTGCAATCGTCAAAAACAAATTATAAACAACTTATTAAAAAAATATTGGTGTCTCCTCTTGAGCTCGTTACAACCGTCCGTCTCGATGTCTCGGCAATAATTTTGCGACGCTTGGGATTTGGCGATCCACGTTGTCCAATAGAGGCAAAGATTTTGGAATGGAGACCAATCTAGACAGAACTCGGAAAACCCGAGAATATAAATAAGGTTGGCGGAAGATTTCCTTCACTCATTCCGTCCGAAACCATGATAGTGTCCGAGTCTTCTCAATATACATCGCTACTCAGGGTGACTACACCCCTAGGTTAGATCGATCCCGGTTACCGAGTACCAGTGTCGTTCAAGTGAAAATCATAATCATTTATAATCATATAGTAACAATTCGAAAGTGATAAAATAAACTGTTAATGACGCGAAACCACAGAGTGGATCTTAATCCATCCTCATAACAGGTACTAATGTATTTATTAGAAGGCCTAAACGTATATTAAACGTTTATTCAGTGTAATGTCTCTTCCACAAAAAAAAAATCATTGTCATGTCTCTTTCCTTATGTTAAAAAAAAAAAATCACAAGAATACGAACAAGTTACTGATGTACAGCAGTTCTTCAACAGTATATCGGTAATATTTTCTTATTCGTGTAGTTGTTTCCGAAAAAATTACAAAAATGAAACTTTAAATATGTAAAACAAATTAAATTAAATGTATATAGACCAACTAGTATTGGCTCTTTATTGGTACTATTTCATATATTTAATTTAATTCTCTGAGCCCAATACTGTTAAGTCACTCAAAAAGATAAAAAAAGACGTTGTAAGATCTCATTAAACGTTTTTATACGTATAAAATACGTTGAAAACTGCGTTAATTTTTAAAAGTTAGCTTTTTCATTTTAACACTTACTAACCAACGTAATATTTTATTCCTCACTAACCATCGTGAGCCTCGCCACTAGTAACTCGCGTTTTACGTTTTCATTAAAGGATACATCGTATAATACAATGGTTTTCAACCTTAACTTTAATCAGTTTCAACTTTCTAATATACCAAAGTAAAATAGCATATTAAAATTTAAAAAATTAAAATTAATTGTATCTTATAAAATTTTTTTCTGTCACATTTGGTATTAAAACTAGTCCTCCAGACAAACCATTAACTTTATTCTGTATTATTAACTATGCTTCATGATTTAAAATCGATCTACTGATTTCCATTGGGTTTTTCTGACTATGATACAATCCCTCCCTCGCGTGCTGTACTCTTGATGTTGACATTGCTTGTATTTTAAATACAGTTCTCTTTTAAAGATACTGGGTAAACATGAAAGAAGTATAAAATAGTAAGCTTGCAAAACAATTGCAACTTTAAAAAACGCAATATATGCATAGAATCATAAATAAACATAGAATAATAAACTTATTGCAAATTAGCGCATTTTTTATTTTTGAATATTAATTATTAATTCAAAATTTCTTCACAAATGAAAAAATGGATTTAAAAATTGAAATTATATTGACTTAAGTGCTATGAAATAATTTTTCATTTTGTCCTAAAACTTTATCAATTTCTTTACTTTTTATTTACGGAAGGGATAGAATAAATATTCATTCAACTTCATGCTAAAAAAAATTAAATTTTAATTCACAAAAAAAAAATTTTGTAGCATTCAAAAGGTTATAAATAGCTTATAATTACCTAATTCTGTTCTTTTTTTAATTCTGCAAAATAGATGAGCAGTGGAGGGACAGATTTTCAGCATACCATCAGCTAATGTTATGCTGGGGCGTTGAAATAAAAAGTGCGTTTGAAGAGACCACTATTAGCACTATTTATGTTTTCTATCTTTATCATTTATTAGATGTTAACAAGAAAAGACTAACGCAAATATCGCTAATAACATCTCTCCAAACACACTCCTAAGAGAGCTCTCAATTCGCTTTTTCGCGCTAATCTATTCGGTTGTGCCACATCCAGAAACATGTGTAAATAATGCGAACGAATGTCAAAGAATAATTTCATTAAAAGCAACATATTCTCAGAATGGGCAAGATTATAAAATTAATGGGACGAGTCGTTGATTAATTACAGAGACACATACAAGGGAAATGTGTATTCGACTGAATACACAGATAACTCGCTGCAACGTAACGTCACTTCAGGAAGACAAGAAAATTGATAAATAAAGAGAGAACTGAGTGAGGATCACAATTTTTCAAACAAGTAAGTTAATTATTTATTCTGTTACTTTCATTACGATACGTTAAATAAATGTTTATCTCAATTTCTTGTTGATAAACAAAATAAGTAATACATTTAGATAGAAAGATATATATAAAAATTTAATTTATAGAAACGTTATAATTTATAAATATATAAAAATATAATCTCTTTGCTTGGAAAAGAAAAAGAAATATTGAGGATAAATATTGATCTTCGTTTTAAAATTTTAATAATCACCTATTACAAAATAATAATTTGATGTCAAGTATTGTATAACCCAATTTAAAATGGTACAAACATAAATTTATGCTCAGAATGATTTCAGTGGAAACATAATAATTCAAGTTATTATTAAACAGATAGCAACTATTTCTGCCCGGAGTAGTAAACGAAAGAAGAATCGAAACACACAAAAATAAAATTAAGTGCAGGAAGGCATTATTATTGTTGTGCATAAAACTTACAAATAGCTGTGAAATGGCGGTTTAAAACTTAAGCAATTAAAGAAATGGTTTAAATACGACTTACAATAATAATTCATCAGGAAAGTCTGAAGAAGTCCTTTTTGAAGAAGAGTGAAAAACGCTGCATGTATTATTTGTAGACAAGTGAATTATATTTTTATTAAAATAAAGTGTACGTAGAAAAAAACAGGTTTAAAGTACAAAGAGCAGCAGCTTTGAAATGTAACTGCAAATTAATCAAAATAATAATCTGGAAGTATCTAACTAAGAACGTGACGTTGACTTCAAAAAAGCGATAATAATACAGAGATATATACTTTGTATTAAATTAACGAATAATTACAGATTTACACAACTATGTCTATGATAAGGTTTGCTTTGCTCGGCCTGGTATCATTCTTAATAAAAGCATCATCCGAGTGGCAACTGACGAAATGTTGCCCACCGGAACAGATCTATGTAAACAATTTCACCAACTGTGAATCATTACCGTTATTCGCGATAGACGTTTATTCTCACTATTGGAACATTACCCGAGAATTCCAAAGAATTCCTCAGTGCAACGAACCTGAGGATCTTGTGACAACGGTACTCGACGATTTCGAATCTGACACTGTCTTAGAGGTAAATTGAAATTAAATTGATCTTGTTTATCTTTAACTTTAAGGTCGCAATGTCATGATTGACAAGATAGAAATCAAATTTTATAAGAAATATAAAGAGAATAATAAAGAAGTATAAAGAGAAATTTAGGAAAGACAAGAAATGCTTTTTTGATTCGCTAATGTATGTAACTATTTATATCATTTAAAAGAAAAATAATAATATCCACACTTCGCATACCATTCTAATCATATAACTAAAGTAAAATATTATTTAACAACAATTATTTAAACGATGTTATAAGCAAATGACTCCTGTTTAACAACTTAACAAATTGTTTGTAGGAGCCAGCTTGCCTTGAATATTTTTGCAAGTCAGGGGAAGTGAAACCCATAATAATAATTCGTTACTGTCGATCAAACAAGGACCAACACGTGAAAGCAAATGATACATCCTTTCCGCAACTCTTACACACCAGAAAATGTTGCTTTGGCGATACAATATTCGACAGCGGCACAAAGACATGTGTGACCCGATTAAACGAATCACAGAGTCTTGGAGCATTTTTGTTCAATAGATCAACTGACGCAAAAAGTTCAGTGATACTCACTCAAGGTCCACCTGAGTGTAAAGGGCCGATCGTTAATTATGAAATTAATGAAAACGATATCTTCCTACGGAACAATACATTTGCGGTGAGCAATAAATTAGAACTTCTAATTGTAAGATAGTTTTCATAACAATTGCGTAACAATTGTTATTTTAAGTATACTGAAAATTTAAATTTTTTAGTTAGATTAACAATCTGTAGTTAAAGTAAACAAAATTTCAGTTTTACACAAGATTTTATTGCACAATATTGCTTTTAATGTTTCGTTTTTTCACTGTTATGCATGAACAGAATGTACATTGGCTTAAATATGATTTCCGAATTATACAATAGCGTCTATTAACATTTTGACACAAATATTTTTAGCGATATTGTTTTATTTTTACTATATATCCAAAAAATTATCTTACAAAGGTGACAAAAATAAATTCTTGTAACTAACTAAAACAAAACAAAAATATTGAAACTTGTTGCTCAGACATAAATATTTTGTAACCAAATTGTATTTGAAGTCACCATAAGTATTTTATCAATATTTGAATTATTAATTTTAGCCAGAATTTATAACTAAAATTGCTTATATTGTAGATATATTAATGTTCTGTCTTACAATGTTTAGTGGCATATTAATTTGTTTTGATTACTGTCGCATAACGAAGTGACATTCAGTTGAGGAGCCTCAATATGCGAGTAAGAAGGATTTTTATCCATTTTACTTTTAAAACCTTGAAAAAAAGCTTTGTATTTGAATATTTGCTTTTTTTAACGTACGTATCTAAGCTCTTGCTATATAGTGGGATTTAAATTGGGACTTTGAAAAGTCCAGTCTAAAACTGTTTTTGTTTTCTTATAAAAGAAGCTAATTACAAATTTAGAGGTGCCAACGTATATTATGTATACATTTTTCACTTTTTCTGAGATGACGGTTCTTAAAAGGTGCTATGTTAATGTTACTAATAAAGATTGGCTTCTTAATTTATTAATTCTGTGATATTATTTATTCTGATTCACACTAAGAGCTGTGTTTAAAACCGAAAGTAACGACACATAGTTCAAAAGACTCAGATATTTTATGCAAAATTAAAGAATATTATTTCAATCACAAATCCTGCTGAGATTAATTAAAACCATACACAAGCCTATCTTATCTATAAATGTATTATATACAAAACGTGATCTAATTTCAATTGTAAATTAAATGTATTGCCAGTTAGAAAACAGCACTATATTTATCTCGCGTGGGTAGTACTGTGTAATCTTATAATTTTTTTGGTATAATCATGTCAATAGCACAAATTTTGATGATAATGGTTTTAAAAATGCCAACAAGTTGTTACTTAAAGTTGTCACGTAATGAAGGTATCAATTTAGCAACAAATGCGAACTTGGTTTTCATAATTCTAACAACAGTAAGTGTTATGATTGTGTGCAATATATCAATAATAAAATAGACACCTTTAGCATACACAACTAGACAAAAGAAATCATACACAATAAAAAAATTGATTTTGGTAGTGTAACTATTTTTTTAACAAGCAAATAGGTTATTAAATACTAAAAAATTAAAGCATTTTAAAGTATTTAAATAAAGTAAATATGAAATAATCAATTGTTCTCAACTTTTTTGTAAAAAATTGATTATTTAATATTGTTACATTTTACCCTGGACAAAATAAATCATACACTTAAATAGTTTAACGTAGGGAACTACCAATGTTTACATTTCGTCGTTCTCCTATTGTTCGTCATTTTACGGTTTGTTTACATTGTATCTACGCTTAGAATTTACGTGTTCAGTGAATTAGAGTAACTGTAACGAGCAAGAACAATGTCACGGAAGCAAATTTCTCTTGATACCCGAAATTTGGTCATTTGGGACCGACAGAGTGGTGATTCTTTTAGGATAATTGCTAATAAATACTAGATCTCTGTTGGAGCAGTGCAGCACATTTGGAAAAAATACAAAACACATGGGATTGTGAAAAACTATTCTGGAAAAGGTCGAAAGCAGACTACAACTTTTCGTGATGATACCAGAATCGTTCGAATGGTAAAACAAAATCCAAAATTATCATCGCAAAACATTGTGGAATCATTGAACTTGAATGTCAATAGTCGCACTGCACTTCGTAGACTTAGGGAATCTGGACTAAAAAACGTGTTTGCATCAAAGCGTCCTTTCATCAATAAAATAAATAAGAAAAAAACGATTCACGTTTGCCAAGAAGTACGCAAATATGCCTCTAAGTTTTTGAAAAAAAGTATTGTGGTCTGATGAGAGCAAGTTTGAGTTTTGGATAAAAACGGCGGTCTAGGGTGTGGCAAAAACCTGGTGAAGCTCTCAAAGAAGTAAATACTCAGAAGACTGTAAAACATGGAGGTGGTAATATCATAGTATGGGGGTGCTTTGCCTGGTCTGGTATTGGTAATTTAGTTCAAATTGAAGGCATTATGACGGCAGAAAGATATATCGATATCTTGTGCAAGAATTTGGAAGAATCTCTTTTAAAATTGGACTTAAAAAACAACTTTATCTTTCAACAAGATAACGACCCAAAGCATAAGGCGAAGAAAACCACTGCTTTTTTCAAATTCAATAAAATAAAACTCCTCGAAGGGCCACCTTAATCACCAGATTTAAACCCGATTGAAACCCGATTGAACGTAGATAAAACAAATGTAACTCACAAAACATCATATTATGCAGCACTCCAGAAGGCCTGGGAGGAAATTGATTCTGAATACTTGAAGAAATTAGTCGAGAGTATCCCTCGCCGACTGGAAGCAGTATTAAAAGCTAAAGGCGGCCACCAAGTACTAAGCATCATTAGAATTAATTTTATTTGTTTGTTGACTACTACTTCTAAAAGTGTATGATTTATTTTGTTCAGGGCAAAATGTAACAATATTAAATAATCAATCTTTCACAAAAAAATTGAGAACAATTTTGATTATTTCTTATTTTCTTTATTTAAATACTTTGAAATGCTTTAATTTTCCTGTATTTAATATTATATTTGCTTGTTAAAAAAATAGTTACACTAACAAATTCAATTTTTTATCAGGTGTATGATTTATTTTGTCCAGTACTGTATGTCGATAAGAATAACAACAACTTAACAGGTCATGATACCAACGCTGGAAAATAATGTCAAAGAGGAACCAGTTACTGAGGACAACGCTTGTCTCGAGATGACGCCAGAGTTTGCAGTTAACAGAAAATTGATAGTCCGTATCTGCAGAGATCCGGAATTCTGTGACACGAACGCTTGTATCAGAAAGTGCTGTCCCGAAGATAGATATCTTTATAAAGATAGTTGCATTAATTTTAAACCCAATGAAGTGGGAGAATTTTACAATGCTCTTGTGAACGCCGTGGATCAGACGAATTCGTTCACTTTCGACACGACCAAAGGTACTTCTAATCAGAGTTGCCAAACTGAGAGACTCCCTAAAATTTTTTTTAACTTACGGGGGAATTTCTGAAAAAATGCAAATATTACAGATACTTACATTTTCTTCTTTCAAAAATTATTTGTGCTGTCAAATAGTTCCACTTGATAATAACAAAACTTAAATTTACAGAAAAATCCCCCAATCTGGCAACCCTACATCTAATGGTATTTAAACACTTCTATTAAATGACAAGAAAAATTTATATTTTTATCTTTGTTACATTGCTTGTCATTACTAATTAATTATAAAAAAGTTGACAATTGTCAATGTTAATTCTACTCACAGAGAAACGAAATTAACTTACTTCTCTTTAATTACTTAGATTACGGAGTTTTGATTCAGCAGCCATGTGACCAAATGTATCCTTACGATCCAAACGAATGGGAAAAACAAGTGTTACTGACATCAAATGGACATGTTTTTATCCGAAATTATGATACGAACGACATGCACTGCTTCGACGTTAGACATAAGTATTTCGACAACTCTACTAACTTTGGTTTGTTTGTCTGTGGCAAATACCTGACGTCTGAGACTTATAAGAGGTATATTATTTCTATTATAGTCTTCATCTATACTATAGTCTGCAACTATAAAATTTATTATGCGATAACTGTATATATGTGTAATAATTATTATTCGTATACATTTCCCAACTGCTATTATATTAGACTATTTTCACTCATATTTATTTTTGTAGATAGGACCGAATAGAGAGATTGTATTAATATGGGATTTGCCAATGCTTTGTTATATCGCAAGTTTGTTCTCGTAAATTTGTGTTAATTTCCTAATAATTAATTATAATTCAATACATTGAATTAGACTTTCATTAACGATGCTAGCGTATTACTATGCATTCAAGCTCTTATCTCTTCCACCGCAAATTTGTTTGTAATTTGATTAAATTCGACAGATTTAATTTGTTTGAATTATACGATGTGTCAAACAATCATAACATATAATAACGTGTCGAGAACCGTATAATTAAAAAGTATTTGAGTATTTAAGAGCTGTAAATATTTTAGTTATATGTATACGCGGAATAAGAAGAAGCATTATTAATGTATGGGAAATTGATGAAAATAATGTCAGATCAGTTTTCGAGCATTAGATAAATGTCGGATTTGTATACCCTACAAATTATGAAACTTAAAATTCATTTTTTGTTTAGCGCTGACTGGTGGTTCGCTATATTGGTCGTTAAATGTATATTTCTGTTGATGACATTGCTAGTATACGCGTACTTACCGAATCTGCAAAATATTCATGGAAAAACGATTATATGTTATGTGAGCAGTATCTTGCTGACTACCATATGCGCATTCATCATCAACTGGTACAACAAAGTCACATTTGAACGAAAAAGAACATTGTGCAAAGCTATAGGTTTGTATACACACGTCTTGAGAAATATTCATATACGAATAACATTAAACACATGTAAAACATATATTTTTCTAGCTTACATCGGGTTTTTTTCTTTTCATACGCAATTTTTCTGGCTTAACGTCTTGTGCTTCGATATATGGCGGACCTTCGTGTAAGTCATACACCATGATATCATTGGGTTAAATGGAATTATCAAAAATTACATAAATGAGATAATTATTTTACCGTGCAAAAAATTAATAATTACTTCTCTTAGATTATTAATTACTGAATTAATTTTTTAATTTTAATGTTAAATAAAGTATATTACCTTATTTAAAGTATTACCGCACAAAACCATTTTCTCATTTATTTCCATGGTATTTCAATTAACTCAAATTTTTCACCAGTGTTTTCACCAGTGATTATTATTAACTTTATTTTATGGCTGATCATATTCCAATAGTATATTTATTAAATTATAAGTTTCAATAAAAATTATAATCTCCAATTGTTTGAATATACATTTACAAAAGTAGACAAAAAAGAACTAACTTTTTTTAAAATATTAATAACTGTTTTCCTAAATAATTTTTACAGTGTTTCAACAAAATTATATAATAATATGGTAAATTATATTGTTGATATGGCAATTATTATACATTTAAAAGTTAAATTTGAAAAATATCATTTAAATACCCTAGCAAAAATAGAAAACTTCTTGAATCGTCATACAAACATCACATAAGCTCATGCTCCGATGTCCAAATCTACGTTTTATAAAAAGTTCGATTACAACTTTATCACTCTTCGCATATCTTTTCTTTACGTTCCGATATTCCAATTTATTGGAATTATTTTTGCTGGCGTTATTTTTACCAAAGAAATAAAATGTGTCTAAATGAAATCCCATAAATCTGTGATTATTTATGATATCAGCAATTTGCCATATATTTGTCATTAACTAATTTGAATATATCAACATTGAAGCAATACGCAGTAAACAATGTAAAAACAATGTAAATTGTCAGTCCAATAGCAACATTTTACTTGTCAGAATTATGAGAGACATGTTATAGTGAATTATGATCTGTTGCTGTTATACTGCTGAAGATGTAAAGTACTTCGTTGATATTATAGTTAAGTAACGCGTATTAGTACGGCTATAATTTTAAGGATGATTTAATCGGATAAAAATGATAAACTTTGTGTACCTTTCTTGAACGGCATTTACATTTATCGAACTACAATAACAAATGGGTATACACAAACGGAACGAGACTACACATACTTGCTTATTGCGAAACTGTCTCTACTGTTAACTTTTGCACAGAAATACCGATACTTCCCTCGCGGACTGCATACAGGCCTATTTCGCCGCAGGGTCATCTCACTTCCCTGTTCTAGGATACTTTCCTGCCAGCGACGTATAGCTCAACCGCAATTTTCCCCTCCTTCGCCTATATTTCCGAAGACCTACGTTATTGGCCACATATTTTCTTCGTACATAAACGCTTGCGAGGTTTCATCAAGTCTCGATTGGATCATTTCTTACTAGTATTCTTACACATGTAATCAGATAAAAAAATGGCTGTATGAAACACTATACATTTTGAATCAGTACCGAAGATGAAGATAAGGATTTCAAACTACAATATGAATTGTCGACAAATTGATGGCAAATTGTTACATCGATAAAGGCATCAACTTGTAAAGAAATGCAAACTCAATTGTGCTACAAATCTCATAATAACACAAGCTTTGATTGAAAGCAACATTTCAGCATAAATACAAAGCTGACTTAATAAAATCTAATAAGTTAATATTAATTTATCCCCTCCACAGAATTGTACGTGAGAATAAGAATGTAAAGGACCGCAAAAATAGGAAACGATTGCTGTTGTACTGTTTATATGGGTGCGGCATCCCTTCGCTTCTGTTAATCCTCATTATCGTCGTCGATAACACTAAATTACTTCCAGAATATTTGGCACCCGATATTGGCAACATCTTTTGTACTATTACATGTGAGTTATTAATCGATAACCATTTTCCGAGAGATGATATAACGTAAATTAGTTAATACTATTAACGAAGTTCTTGAAAATATTACCGACTTCTTACAAAAGCTGACTCGCCTGTACAGTGTTGAATATTTCTTCGAACCTTCTTGATATAATAACTTA
This sequence comes from Solenopsis invicta, assembly GCF_016802725.1. Lineage (NCBI taxonomy): Eukaryota > Metazoa > Arthropoda > Insecta > Hymenoptera > Formicidae > Solenopsis > Solenopsis invicta. The sequence continues at coordinate 6,894,206 of NC_052672.1, read as the reverse complement.
CGCAGCAAATAGATAGGTATGGTAACTAGATACAGTTGAGAATTAATACCAGATGAATTGCAATCTAAAAATTTATGTAGTATTTATGCGTAATAATTATATAATAATTTAATTAAATCTTATTATGATTTTATTGAAAAGATACAGCCACTTGGGATAACTATGAAGATTTAATCTTTCTTTATGGACCGGAGACAATTGTGACAATATCCAACGTGGTGTTTTTCATTCTCACGTTGAAATATTACAATAAGGTAAAAGCGGATATAAAAGATTTAAATACCGATCCCAGAAGCAATCAACTTGATTCCATTAAGGACAGGTGAGTGCTTTTGAGTCATAAAACATTGATTTTCTTTTCTTTTTTGGAAGTAATTATAAACTAAAAGACAAAGTTTAACAAATAATTTGTAGTTAAAATAAGTAAATTTCAAACGTGTATTTTAGGATTTGTGTTGATTTTATTATTTTCATCCTATTTTTAAAGTTCTGCAACCTACGCAAAACTGCAAGAATTGCTGTCTACTAAATAATAAAACACCAGAAATATGATAATAAAATGGTGTATGTTCCAAAAATTAGTTTATACTGTTGGTTTCTATTACGAATAATCAGTTAGATAACTATGTTGTGTAAAAATAACCATTTAGCTCTAGATACCTGGTAAATATCATTATGCAATTAATGCAATCATTCCTTGAGTACAAAATGGTATTTACTAGGTAACCAGATCTAAGTGGGTTTTTTACAAAGCATAATTATCTAACTGATTGTTCATCATAGAAATCCAAAATGTAAACTAAATTTTAAATTTCTAATTTCTAAATTTTAGTTTTTTATCAAGAGTCCCTCATTTGGAGGCAGTTAATCACGTTCGTCATTTATGTATGCCAATAAGCAATAATTTTTAATGTTATAATTTTAAAATCAACTATATGAATGTTCAATACGACACAATTTACATCACATAAACTTGTTGAGTGAGAAATTATTACGTTTATATTCTCGTTCTCGTTACTTAAATGTGTTAATACATCATATTAGGATCATATTAAGTTATATTAAGATATTATTTATATTGTATATATGCGTCAACTAAAATTGACGCTCATTTTACATTGTCGGTTATTGCGATAAATATTAACAAATGCCTCGGTAGTCAAACTAGCTAATGCTCATTTCCATTAAAGATTAGATTAACTTAGATCTCAGTTTAATTTACTCTTTATCTTTTTCCAATTCTTAAATTTAAAGAAAGATAAAGAGTAACTTAAACTGAGATCATAGTTAATTTGCGTTGTTAGAAACAGGCTTAAGATACCCGCGGGACGAAATGTTGGAGAATCCATGTTTAAACTTTGATAGAGGTTTATTTCGATTCAAGACTATTTTTCACAATAAATTTTTAAAATTTTTGGAATGAGGGGACAGGGATAATAAAGATCTTTGTAAGCAATAAAATTATTAAATTGATTAGCAATTTAATTTTTAAGATATTACACATTTACTATATTTCTGGATACTTTTTAAAAAAATGTGTTTTAAGTCTGGCAAGTATGCAACGTGTTTTGAGAATCTTGCTAATGTTTGTAAATTCACCCAGAAAATTATTGACATGAAGATCTACTTTCGGTTGGTATAACTGTTATCATTATTTACATATGTTGATATATTAATATTGTCAAATGTAAAATTATAACATTAACATACATAAAATGAATTAAAGCCTAAGATGAGCAAGTTATATGATCCTTAAATTATTTTCACTTTTACATTATTTTTTTAAGAATTGCAGGAATAACGACGAATATAATGGACTATATCTTTAAAACGGATCCATGAATTTTCTATTTTAAATTATAATTTCGAGTAAATTTACAATAACTTCATGAGTCAATAAACAATTATAGCATTTTAATGAAAATCATATGACTATGATAG